>NW_016157147.1:127576-146203 GCF_001687245.7 Rhagoletis zephyria | reverse complement strand
AACATAACACTTTAATTTGAACTGTTAGTAGTGAGGTACTTGTAGTAATGGTGAACGTAAACACTGCTTATACATATTATTTAGTTCGATTTCGTACTTTTTAATTCTTTCTTGGCTTTCTAGTTTCAGTTTTTCTAATTGCATTTTCTCCTCTTTTTCCATTTGAAGTTCTAGTTTTTTAAGCTGTAATTGATTTTCTAGCTCTATTTTCTTTAACTCAAAATTGTTGCATTCTTTCTCTTTTTCTAATTCAAATTTTTTTTTTCTTCTAGCTTTAACTTTTTCTCTTGAATAGAAATCAAATGATCCATTGAGTTAACACATGCACCTTTTTTTTTGATTTACTTGCTTTAAAATTGGTAAACTCAAGTCCGCTCCGTGATGCTGAAGGCTCAGAAGGGCTCATCTGTCTGGTAGTCGATGGTTCATCTATACAGGTAGAATCAACTGTAGTGTTTATTCCCATTCAGATGAAAGCGTATGATTTAACTCCTCGTAATTGCAATCTGAATCAATAGTGACTTCATACAAATCCTCAACCTCATTTGTGGTTTGTGGTTATGAAGAGACACTAGCCTCATCGCCGGTTTCTAACAGTCCAGCACCTGTTTTGGCATTCCATGCTGCAGCGGGCATTTATGTTGACTTCAAATGTCGCATTTTGTTCTTTTTGGTAAACCATGGAATTGATTGGACGACCACTGAACGATTACCCACTTCTCCTTCTTCTTCTGTTTTTACTTTTATAAAAATATTTATTTATTTTACCTCAAATGATTCCGGATTTTCTTTGACAAGATCAGATACGGCTTGCACAAGCTCCGACGTTTCCAAGTCAGTCCAGCGATGGACCGGATTGTCTCTCTTCCTTTCCTTCTGTGATTGCAAAAGCTAAAATAGAAAGTTATTTGCCGTGAAATGCATAAACAAAACATTCATCAAGGTTAGTTCTTACCTCATTCATTTCGTTGAACGTTTAATTAGATAAAAAGGCTTCAGGACGTACTTCGTTAGCACAGAAATGAAAAATTAAATTGTAAACAAATCGGCTGGCACTCTGCAAGGTTGCATTTCTTGGTTCGTAAGTTTACCAGATCGTTTACGATCTAAAATCGACGTGTGTGCAAAAATTTCATATTGGAAATTATTTATGCGCATGCAATTCTCAACTGCCGCAGAGCAAAACCTACGAAAGTATTTAATTGCTGGCACCCCAAATCATGCTCAACAATCCTCCTTGATACATCACAACTCCCCTGGAGTTGTCTCACACAGAAAGCTGTTGGAGCTCTCGGCATAAAGAGGGGGTTCAAGAGTTACCATCAGCGTTGCCGTTTTGGTCCAATTGGACCAAAATTGGTAGCTTCATTTTCCTTTGATTGTTTGTTCCTTTGGCGAAGCTTTTGGTAGGCAAAATTTTTTCAAAATTCAACCAAATTGAGCATTAAAATATGCTTGCTTAATTTTCTGTTATACGTCCAAAAAATTACTTTCACTTCGCTCACACACATGAGTTTTCTTTGTTTATTCCATATATTATTAAACACACAATTTCATGCAAACAAAAACTCACTTCCCAAAGCTATGATCGATCAGTAGTTGACATTGAACGAAAAATTCCCTATCGTCTTAAAAGAAAAAGTGCTTTCAAGCTGATAGGCAATTTGCAAAGTGTGGGTGTTTTGGTAAAAAAATAGTGAGCGTATGAAAGCAACCCTGCAGTACGGGGGAGCGACTACAGGACTGATAAATCTCTAACTACCTGGTAAACTCCGTCAATTACTGACCGACTACTTGCAGTGTATTTCAGCGATTACTTTTACAAGCCAATGTCCTAGGCTAGGGATGCACAGCAGAGGTGCACGCAGTCGACGTCGCGGGCAAACTGCGCGCACGCGAGCGTGCTAGGCGAGGTGAAGTGAGCTGTACGGAGATGGCATCGTATACATATTTGAGATGTTAGCTTACTACCAATATAGAAGTATTACATATATGTATGTATGTGTACTTTTGCGGCAACTGAGCCAGTGGCATCAGGCCACTAGAAAAATACAAATTTTTCCAAAACAAAAGCGCCAAGTTTTTATTATCATGTTTAATAATTTTTTTGATTCAGTAAAAAGTGTATATACATATCCATTTGCTCACGTTTTTATTAATAAATTAATTTCAATACATTTATAACAACGCAAAACATATTTAATTTACCTATTCCTCACGATTTATTCAGTAAATGAATTCCAACTAAATGTGGAATATTAGTGTATAGTGTATCAAATAAAACACCTCTTTGAGGTAAAATTTTCAAGTGACGAAAGCTGAACTAGAAACACAAAATTTATGATATCAATTTCGGGACGAAAATTATACGCATTTTTTAACTGCCTTTCAAACGTACGGAAAATCTTTTTTTATTCATACGAATCGTTGCAAAAGTTCTGTTTTCTAGCAGTAAACGGAAATTCGCAACGTTCCGAATAAATAAAAAAAGATTTTCCGTACGTTTGAAAGGCAGTTAAAAAATGCGTATAATTTTCGTCCCGAAATTGATATCATAAATTTTGTGTTTCTAGTTCAGCTTTCGTCACTCGAAAATTTTATCTCAAAGAGGTGTTTTATTTGATATCAATTATTTTGAGGTAGCAAATCAAAAATCGACGAAAATACAAACAATAAACTAAATGTTTTATTTTTCTCAAATAAATTGCTAAAAATATTCTCTAAATCTAAATTATGTATTCAAATCGATGTGTCCATTGAAACACATAGTTTTTCGAATACCGAATAAAGCGAAAAAGGATGATCAAGGATATGATGATATCAAGGATGATATGTATTCGACAATATTAAAAAAAAGGGAAATGATAAAAACTTATCAACTTGGTACCAACTTTGTATACAATAAACAACTGTATTCGTCTGATTGCCTCGTAGTCTAATTGTTGTTAAGATTTCTACTGGGTGTGGGGCACACACATGTGCTTTTTTTTTTTAGAAGTTTTACTTCTATCACGTGTACGGTGTTGCACTCGTGCTATTAAACCAATGATTTTTTCTCAAGTAGTTTTGCTCAGTGGCAATTTATACATATGTATGTAAGTATTAGCGGCACATTGGGTGAACTAAATGCATTCATACATACATATTTATGTACAACTATAGGTAAATATCAGGTAGGTTAAGTGCGGGTGATAAACCCATGTAGCATAGTTAAATACTGTGTACATACCTGCAATTAAAATAGGGAAGAATGTTACAATTTCGGCATGTGACTGAAAAAAACTCTAAAATACACACAAATTGTGGATTCCAAGACATGTACGAAGTGATTAGCACAGCTGCATCCTTCAACTTGTCAACTCGCGGGAAATTCCCCGATTTGCAGGGAATTTCGGTTTAAGTGGCAATCGGGGAATGGGCGATTTTTTTCGGGGAACTGGGTATGTTATTTTTATATCTTAAAGTAACCAAGTTAGACGGATAGGTTAATTTTTAACCATTTGACCCTTTTTGGAGCGACATTTTTTCAATTTGAATAGCAATATCTCCACAACAAGAGTTTTCCCAGATATAAGCTATACACCAGATGAAAGCTAAGATTTTGGGCTAGACTTGTGGAAACTTAGAATAAAATCGACTGACCAGGTTTTGAGAAAATGCCCGAAATCTCTATTTTCAGTAGCCCGACTTTTAGTTTTGAGGCGATAACGTTAAGGCATATTTATATTTTATAATCACAAAAGATAGCGTTAGATAGCTTGTTTGAAGACCCTTCTACTGATATCCAGATCAATGGCATGGACTGAGTAGTGCGGCCTCAGTGGTAGTTTAAAAAATTGCCTTTTTTCGAATTACAGGCAGCAGCCACGACCACACAGGCATACGAATCAAAACATCCTGGAACAAAACCTTCGTAGTTTTTTATGTACTTTAATTCCTGAAAGTTTGAAAAAAATTATTTGATGGTACGTACAGACGCCACATACATATCAAAGCATCTCGTAGTGGAGACACGAACAAAAACACATTTACCTCTATATCTTCGAAGTAGTGGCCGGAACTTAATATATAAGCTATCGTTTGAAAGGTATTGGCCTATAGGTTAGGTTAGGTTAAGGTGGCAGACCCGCAAAGGGGACTCACTTAGACATTTGATTGTCCATTGTGATACCACATTACATAGGAACGGTAACTGCGTAAAAATTACGAGAAGCGCTGGGTGCTCATAATGAAGTTCTTCAAACAGCTGATGTCCACTCCGGAGAGTCCCTCGGGAGTGTCGATGAAATGCGCACCGAGATGCTTAAACCGTAATCTAGCGAATGCCGGGCAGTTGAGTAGGAAGTGCTGAGATGATTCCACCTCGTCTTCCAGGCAACTGGCGCAGTAGGGATCCGTGACGATATTGAGTCGCACCGCGTGGGTTCCCATTGGACAGTGTCCGGTCAGTACCCCTGTGAAAATCGAGAGCTGACGCTTAGCCAGCTGCAGCAGTTCCCTTGACCGCCCGCGGTCCACAACCGGCCAGAAGGACCTTGCAACTCTGCAAGTCGGGGTTTTTTCCCAGCGCTCGCTGAGCCGACCATGAGCCCATCTGTCCAAAAGCAGGCCGCAGGTTGCCAACGGAACTCCAATGCCCTCCCTGTCCGAGGTGATGGCCTCAAGGGTGCCTTGCCTGGCCAGTTCATCAGCCCTGCAATTTCCCGCGATATCACTGTGCCCCGGGACCCAAATTAGCTTGATCTGGAAGTACTCCGAGGCAGTTGAGAGAGAGGTCAGGCATTCCCCAACCAGTTTTGAGCACACCATTAGCGATCCCAGCGCCCTGATTGCCGCCTGGCTATCAGTATATATATTTACCCTCCTTTTTGACAGTACATTGGCCTATAGAATAACACTAGATATGTTGGGTGTGCCCACATGCCCCCTTAAACCAGCAAAAGCAAAAACACGTTTTTTGTTTCGCAACACTTTAGCCTAATTTTTGAGAATCCGGTTAATCGTTTACGAAGCTTGAATATATTTTCTGGACACACTCTGCAAGACCTTTCCAACGGTATAACACATGTCGATTGGACGTCTGGATAAAAACTCCCAAGTCTCTTGTATATATAAGCGAGTCATTTCAGCATGCTACTGTTGCCGCTTTCGTCACTCGCGCGCACTGCCGTGCGCTGTGATACATACATACATATGTACCTATGCATTCGGTGTGCTTAAATTAAAAAAGCATCACTAAATACCGCACCAAGCATTGAATTCCAATTATTTTGGCTTTTTGGTTTCCCAAAAGCACTAAATTTAGTGCAAAATGCACGACCTTGGCAACAGTGAGCTGATCACATCAATGCTCAAACAGTGATGCCAGACCAAGTATTGAGTAAATGCGCTATGTATATCTATTTTTCTTTTAAAGCAAAAGTTCAAATTGGCGAGGGTATTGATTTTTGGTTCTTACATAGAATACTGATAAGATTTACAAACTTATCTTAGGACTTAATTAAAATAATCAACATTCGGCCCTATTCCCGTTGGCGTTGTCGTTATAATAATCGTTTCTATGTCGTTGTCGTTTTTATCGTCGCTTCGTTCCTAAATTCGCATTCTTGAAGTATATTGAAACGACGGAGAAAAGTTATCGAAAACAAAAAATTAAAATTAATAAAGTATGGTAGCGCTGCAATGTTTTGCGTTGTTACTTTTGTCACTGAATTTTGAATTTTGTTATACTAACGAAAAACAAAAGAATGGCGAGTACGGAATTTTATTTTTCAAGTTCAAGTGAGGACAATGAAATGAACAACATAAATAAACATCGCAGGAGATTACGGCATAGCATAAATGTACTAACACTTCCAGATACAATGTAAGAAAATGTATTTGAGTAAATTATTTATATATATACGTACATGTACATATGTGCATATTTTTTAGATTTGTGAACACCTTTAGACTGAACAAAGCTGCGTTTCAATACGTCCTAGAGCAAATCCGCCCGAAACTAAAACGCAACACGCGAAAGTCTGCTATTACGCCAACAATAAAACTGGCAACTGCTTTGCGTTTTTTTGCGCAAGGGTCATATCAGCTTAGCGTTGGAAATGACTTTAATTTGTCGTTGGCCCAACCCACGGTAAGCAAAATTTTATCCGAGGTGTTAGACGCGATGGAAACTACAATTTGCAAAAACTGGGTTACGTTCCAAATGTCGGAAGATGAGGAGATGGAGTGCAAGCGAAGTTTTTTTGAACGAACTGGTTTTCCTGGAATCATTGGCTGTGTAGACGGAACGCATATTAAAATAATTGGTCCCTGCAAAAGCTCTCAACATTTGTACTACAACAGAAAAGGTTTCTTTAGCGTAAATGCAATGATTGTAAATACTTGAATGAATGTAATTTATGGAAGTGATTACTAACTATTTATTCTTTTTTGTATTAGATCTGCGATCATAAAATGCGTATAAGATACGTAGACGCCAGACATCCAGGCTCTGGACACGATTCCTTAATTTGGAATACCAGCCGAGTAAGAAGGTTTTTAGAGGAAAAATATGAAGCTGGTGAACGTAATTCGTGGATTCTTGGTATGAAATTACAATTAATATTGAAATGAGTTTTACATACAAGTTTTTAGGCGATGCGGGTTACCCATTAGAACCATTTCTAATGACACCTTATAGATCAGCGACTGAACACAGTGCGGAAAGCCGCTACAATTCCGTTCATTCCAAAGCCAGAAATATTGTTGAGCGAGTGATTGGAGTACTGAAATCGCGATTTCGCTGCTTTCTTGGAGCGCGCGAGTTACACTATGATCCCCAAAAAATTACTAAAATCGTAAACGCTTGTGCTGCTCTCCACAATATTTGTCTTCACTACAATACTTACTTTCCTGAAGATGATCTACAAACGCCTTTCGAAGAAGCAGAAAATTCTGCCATTATTAATGAAAATGAGGCAGGCAGTAGCTCAGAGGCTTCCAGAATAAGAGATGTGATTAAAAGCAATTTGTCTTTATAAGTTATATTTTTTAATTTTTTTTTTAAGTTATATTTTTTAATACATACTTAAAGTAAAAAAAGAAAAAACACTTCATAAAAAATAAATAAAAATTCAAATGAAATAAATTAGATATTGGAACTTAATTGTTTCTCCAATAACTCAAGCTTCTTTCTTTTTATTGCAGCATCCAGCTCCAAAAGCTCTTCTTCTTTACGCACTTTCCTTTTGTAAATTTTTAGGCGTTCTTCTTCTATCTCATGCCTTTTTCTTTGGTATCTGGAAACATCTTTCATGTATCCCTTAATGGACTGTAAATGGTCGCACTGCACTTCCCGTATTTCGGTCTGCTTCCTCAACAGCTCAATTCTTTCTTTTTCTGCAGGTTTTGTGCTTCTTGAGGACCGCACTCTTGTTGAAACTGTGGGTGTTTCATCTTCCACATATTCTTCGATGACGTATTCTTCGGCGTTTTCTGCATTTGCCTGTACTTGAGAACTCGCAGTCGTTTCATCAAGGTTAAGCAACTCATCAATTTCGGTTTCTTCAACCAAACCCAACTCACTCCCTTTGGGGTTTATTAGCTGCTCAAACTGCAACAAATTTGCCACCGCTTCTTCCAGTGGAGACAGTTGCATTTGTCTATTGGCTCCTCCTCCTGTTGCTCTCGCTTCGGTTTTGTTGTTGACCAGTTTTTTCTTTACCTTGAATTTCAAGTCCTTCCATACCTTTAGTAGAATTGTAGAATCGTTAGTTTTAAGTAATATTTACTGTTAACATAATTTTACTTACTTTATGCCAACCTTCTCCATCACGAACTGGAGGTCCAAAAGGATTTACTTTTTCCGCAACCACGTTCCAAAAACTGTTGAAGTTAAGAGGTTTTGTGCCCTTCCTAAAACCTTTGGCGTACGCGGGATTCTTTTCCATTTCGGAAACTAAAACCTCAAATTGCTGCACGGTAGTAATTTTCATTTTAACTTTATTAAAATCGCAATCCTTTCGCTTTCGTTCTAAAAAATGCGGACGACAGTAGACGAATGTTTCTATGGCGTTCCTATCTCGTTTCAAAATGGAGAATACCGATATATTTCCGATAAACTTCGATAACGCCAACGGTGATGCCAACTTGTCGTTTTTATTTCGTTTTAAAACGACAACGCCAACGGGAATAGGGCCGATTATTTGTGGACGAATATATTTGTGTTCGTATGAAATAGTAGCTTATGTCGGGAGGCTGGCTTTAGTAAAATGTACCATTTCCTAATTCTTTAAACCACAAGGAATTTTTTTATGAACCTTTATACGAATATTGACTTGCTAGCATTTACATTACCGTCTTTTACGTTTATTTTCCAAGAGTTCTTCAACGACTCGGCGCCAGTGAGTCTTTCGCCATCGTATGCTGCGAATGGTTCATTATACTAAAGCCAGTCTTCCGCCATAAGCTACTATTCTATACGAATACAGATATGTATACTTCCTAATCCCTCGCATGAGTTATTATCGGTAAAAAATTGGGTACGCTCAAATCTGGCATCGCTGCAGCAAGTACAGCGCCAGTGAAACAGTGTTGATATTTTAAGTACAATTGTACTTTTTTCAGTACAATTAATTTTAAAATGTACAAAAGTACAATTTGCCGATTTTAAGTACAAACGAAAATATGAATTGTAATTTTGAATGTAAACGTGATTGTGAACAGTAATATTAGTGATGTGCGTTATGGTGATTGCGATTTCTTATCACCGGCGGGTGAAGTATCCCTCATCGCTATTTATTTTGAAAAAATCTTTGGAAATGCATGGCGATCCTGCCGAAATAGAAGTAATTGAGCAATTCGGGGGTTGAAAGTAAGAAAATATATGTAAATTCCATGCGTTGAAATTATAAATTTCCCTTGAGGATTTCCATTTTATCTATAGTGATCTCATTTTGTGTTCATTAATATGAACTGACCTATATAGTGTATTAATGTTTTATCATCAATCTTTGACAAAATTACACGGTCACCCGGTATTTATTTTATTTTTTCAAATAATTTTAATTATTTTTTTTATAAAATTGTAGCTCATTATCAAACAAAACCCTTGCAAATAAGTCGAAACGTGAAAGAATGAAAAAATCAACAAAGTTTCATCAAATTTTCAGTTTTTGTTCAGAATTTGTAGACATGTTTTGGTTTAACAATTTTGTAGTCCATTCATTCTAGTATAATAAGGTGCAAGTTTGAAGTGTCTAGAAAATACCATTGATTTTTTGAATTTTTCTGTTTGCGGTGTTGCGCACTTTCTTTCATATAACGAACGTTCGCATTTTATGTTATATGGATGAATGCGCGTGTAGCGTTGCTGTTTTTTATTCCAATATTTTAAATTAAACTTTATTTTATAGTTTTTCTTAGACAATGATAAATGATGTACACAAATTTCAGTACGGAAAAAAAGTGCAACACCTTCAACGAAAAAAGTTCTCAAAAATCAACACGAATTGAATGTACTATCTCGATCATTTAAACAACTCGGACTCGCCCACCACTAAAAATGGTTATTTAAATCTAAAGTATATATTAAATGATATTTAATATTTGCTTTAGAGATGAAATTTTGACAAATTTGTTTAAGCAAAAATGTTAAGCGCATATGCAGAATGTGGAAGCGAGATTCTTCTGCTTGCGTTTCTATGTTTATATCATTTATCAGTTTAAGCACATACGATTAAATGTAAAAAAAATACTCATTACTTAATACTCAAAAACACTCATTTTACATCACTGTCACACATACAATCTCACTATTCTGTTGACTTCGTTTTCCCCTTCCGATAACTTTTTGCTCCTCGCTTGCCCAGCACCGCTGTGCAAAGCTTTGCACGCGCAGTCGCCCGCGACACATATGTGTAGATTTGGGCATCCCTATCCTAGGCGATAGTCACCACCGGCTCTCTCTGAACTACCGGGAGTTACTAAAGTAGTCACTTGCGTGAATTATGGGCACCCTCTTTCGTAGTTTCTCGCTATTATGCTTCCGACTGGTTCGACTCTGCACTACCATGTGCACTACCAGTGCAGTGTTTTCTGAGGATTTTTATTTTGAGGAATTTTTGAGAAATTTTCTCTCGATATATTGCAGATAACAAATGCATCCATGTTTTACACAACAGAGTTGTAAAATCGCCCTGCAAATTTTTTAACAAAAAGCTTTCCGAAGTTTTATAAAAAGGGGAAATACACCTCACGATCGGCTTGTCAAACACTATTCGAACCTAATTTTCCGATTTCGCCATACACCATGCAAACATGACTCGTTCAAGCAAAGAATTTTGATTTTCTTTCGGTTCACAATGCAATAAAATTATAGTTTAAAAAACTAAAACCTCCCTATTATAATTGCCATTCGTACTGTCATCAGGTATGTAACTTGAGAATAGAAATCGCTGCATCTTTTAGGCGCATCAATATTACATAGTTACATCCCGAGCTAACAAAAGGAAGGTAATAATAAAAAAGTTTGGTTTAGATTTTTTTCTTGCGTCCTCATTCGGTGAAAATTCCGTTGCGAATGAGGCGATTTCACCATACACAACGTAAGCGGTTTGATCAAACGTCAACATGGCGGCCATACAATCAAAAAATTTTAATTTTTGTTCACATTTCCCTCAAATGGCTTGGCACACCTTCAAGCACTTCTATACACAACATAAATAGCTTCAAGCAAAGGGATATTTCGCTTGGTTTGTTAAGCTGCTTCTGTGGTATTTTTCACTCTTAAGCACATCTGCATTTGATGCTAAATATTCAAAATGTTATCAATAATTTTTTTAATTCCATCGTTATATTTTCAACATACTTTGAACTTGCAAAATCTTGATAACGAATGGAGAGAACACGCATTGTTCGGTCATAAGAATATTCATATTGATTCTTCATTAGATCCAGAAAATTGTAGGAAAAACGTTTTTGAATTAAAAGATTCTTTAGGTTCATATAAGTTTCCAAATTAAAAAAATTATATCTGCATTACTAATATAGCCCTTCTCTTCTTCTTCTTTTTTGGCGCTGTAACCGCCTAAGCGATTTTGGCCGAGTTTAGCAAAGCACGCCAGTCGTTTCTCCTCTGTGCCAACTGACGCCAATTGGAAACGCCAAGTGAAGCCAAGTCCTTCTCCACCTGATCTTTCCATCGCAGTGGGGGCCTCCCTCTTCCTCTGCTACCACCAGCGGGTTCCGAGTTGAATACTTTCAGAGCTGGAGCGTCGGTGTCCATTCGAACGACATGACCAAGCCAGCGGAGCCGCTGTAATATAGCCCTTAGTAGTTTAAAAATGTGTACAACTGGGGAGAGCCACGAAATCCCCGAAAACAGAATCCCCAAATACAAAATCCCCAGTTTCAAAAAAATCCCCAAATACATTATCCCCAAAATCTATTTTATTTATTTATTTATTTGGTCTACAGAAAAATGTTTTCTTACAGACGAATGAGAATAGAACATTTAGATATTTAAGTATGTGTGATATATTACAGAGTAGACTAATTATACATATTAATTTGTAAAAATAATAATAATAATAATAATATAAAATAGCAGGTTTGGTAGCTGGCGAGGCCTAGTCTTCAGTCTACTTTTGTGTGCGGCGGGCGGAAAGACTAGTTTCGGCTCCGCGCTGCGGACAGGCTGTTGATCATGGTCGGAAAGGTCGGGGTTTCCGGTCCATGTTCCCGAAGACATTACTTTGTCTTCAGTCTACTTTTGTGTGTGGCAGGCGGAAATCTCTAGTTTCCGCTCCGCGCTATGAACAATCTGTTGATCATGGTCTGCACTTTTCTATAACGGTAAATTTCAGAAATGCTTGAAGCTTCGATATTTCGAAATTTAAGGACGCTAATTTTACCCAAAATTGATACTAACAACAATCCAAATGTCGTATAAATTCCTTGGTGCAAGTGACTTTTACACTTCGGGTGGTTAACTTCTGCTAAAGTCAAAGAAAAACAAGTAAATAAGTCCAAGTTCAGACGAAGCCGAACGTTAAATACCAGGCGCACGTATTAAATATAGTTCTTCCACCCCTATTTCAAATATTTTCGATGATATGCTCAGTTTGAGTGAATGAAACAAAAATCAATGAAGCGGTTACCGAGATACACTTATGTATATAGTCATAAGTGGGTGGTGCCACGCTCATTTCCCAAAATTTCATAATAATCATGTCCTTTTTATGTGTTATGTGTATCATCCGAATAAATTAGCGTCCTTTAATTACGAAATATCGAAATTTCATTTAACTGAAATTTACCGTTATGTGAAAACGGGCGTAATTTTAGTCCGACTTCAAACATTTTTAAAATCTTAGGTTTCTGCATCAAGTACAATAATCGTACCGAGTTGGGTAAAAATTGTTAAATTGGTTACCGAGATATATGTACATATACATATTTACACGACATTTCTGAAGCATCGAAGCCGAGGATACAATTTTATTTTTAGAATAAAAAAACAAAATTTTTTATTACAGCGTTATTTAAAATAAAACAAAGAGTAAACAAGTAAGAAAGTCTAAGTTCGGCCGGAGCCGAGCATTAAATACCCGGCGCAAATATTAAATATAGTTTTTTCACCTTTCCGAAAACTACCACTACATGGTAAGCAGGGGAGGTTTTACCATTATTTTAAACATCTTCGATAGAACGTTCAGTTAGACATAATGAGATAAACTTATCTATATCTATACTAATTATATAAAGAGAAGTCCCTTTTTTTGTAACAGGTAATCTCAGGAACGGCTTTTCCGATAGGTGGAACAAGGACAGATCTATTCGAAAAAATCTTATTATGGTCCGATTTGCTTAAAATTTGGTACGCAGGTAGATTTTTGCCTGGATTAGCATATATGTTCCTTTTTTCCGCGAAGTGGACCAGGGAAAAATCATATCTATGTTACGATTTGATTCAAATTTTGTACTTAGGTAGCTTTTTGCCTGGATAGGCATCCTATAAGCCTGTTTTCCAATTTTCATACAAAGCAACCACCATATCAAGGGGCGAATTCGTCACTAGGCAAGTTTTTTTTGCGACGATCAGAAACAACGGATACAGCCAAAATATAATAATAATATATAATATAGCTATACTAATAAATGTTTTGAAAGCCGTTTTTTTAGTGTTCGCAAAGCTCGAGAGCGGCTGAACCAATTTTTTTTTAAACTTCAGACACCTGCCGCACGTGTCCCAAGGACGGTTTTAGGCGTGGCACCTCCAATACAAACCGAATATTTTCATACTCAATATCTCTGGAAGTGTTCATGGTAGTGTTCTGGAACTTGGTACGGAGATATACGAAATCAATCGCATACTGTTGGAGAAAAATTGGAGCTATTGGAAAAGGGGGCTTGGCGCCTCCAATACAAACCAAATTTTTCATACTACATACGTATCTCTGGAAAAGTCCATGGTAGAGTATTGGAACTTAGTATGAGATATATGAAATCAACCGCATACTCATGAAGAAAAATGGGAGCTATTGGAAAGGGGGCGGGTGCACCTCCCATACAAACCGAATTTTTATACTGCATATCTCTGAAAGTATTCAAGATACAGTACTGGAACTTCGTGTGGAGATATGTATGTATATGAAATCAAGCCCATACTCATGGAGAAAATTGGGGCTATTTGAAAAGGGGGCGTGAGGCCTACACACGTGCCGACTTTTAGCTATCTTTGAATGTATTTGTTATTCTTCTGTAGGTGTGTTTGTGAGTGAAATCCCCTAAATAGTTGTACGGATTTTAACGAAATTGTTTGTGTGTGAGTGGGTCTCTGGATGGTTTGATTTCACAATTTAATCCTCCAGTGGGCGTTGTAGTTGAGTTATTACTAAAAATCTTATTTATGATCCAATATTTTGAATATGTATTGCTAATGTTAAGAGCAATACTATTGCAAAAACGTGCTGCCAAGTGGCGCTGGTGCCGTAAAGGTCAGATTAAATGGACCTGTTACGCCATGGAGTATATCGAACTCTCCTGCGTTACGATTGGCCCAATGGATGTGATTTTCCAATATTTTATGCGTTCAAGCTTTTAAGGTATTTCGTCTGAAATAAGTATATGTATATTGCATTTCTGTAGAACAATGATTCGCACCCATTTTGAAATTGCCACCCACTATACTGCAAAGCTTCTAGGACATTCACTATAGAACCGGCTCATTGTTGCCGCCAGGGAGTGAAGAGGACAAAATTCTTCAAATTTATTTCGTTTCGCGAATAACCGTGCTATGAAATGCTGCACAGTTGGAGAATTTCAAGAACTTCTTCATGGATATAAGGGCCATTTCATTGTGACTAGTGGGACATTTTACTCCAGAATGTGATCAATTATGATTTTTAACTATGTCGTCGGAGCTTATACAACAGCGATAGATATTTTTTAACATAGAATGATAACTTATGTATAAAATTGCTTTAACAAAAATACCAAACGATTTCTTTGTTTTCTGTAACTATCATTTGAATGAATGTGACTGGCGGGACACCGAAAAGAACTATATTTTACCCTTGTGCACTCAAAGATGAATTTTAACCAAAACACTTAATCTTCACAAACGACGTTTTTGTGTTATAAAATATAAACTATACGCTTAAGTGTTTCATAAAAATGAGGTTTATATAATCTTCATAGCAATATTAAAAAATATTTAAAGCTGTGACTGGTGAGACATCTTCTTGAGACTGGTGTAAAGTAATTATGCATGAAATAAAAGTTTCCATAGACAAAAATTACACCTTGCTTTGATTTTTGTAATACTTTCCACAGGTTAATGAAATGTAGTCATTCAAAAAGAGGTTACTACTGAAATAGAGACAATTAGGGCATATTGAAATTTATGTCGTTTTCCTCTTTTCAATGGAATGACCCATAACACTTTCCTTAGGTTATTTAAAGCGGCAAATGACCACCAAACCATAATCTTAGCAGATGAATGTGCCAATGAAAATCCTAAACGTGAATTGTTGGTGACAATGTTGGACCACAAAATTTCAATAAAAAAATTAAAATTTTGGGCGGGACGAAGTTCGCCGGGTCTGCTAGTATAGTAATATGTGGGATGTAGCACGCCCTTTTCCAAAATTCCAAATAATGTTACTTCTTTTCAAGGGACTGTTGTAAGTATAAATTTTTAGTAAATTAGCGTCCTTAAATTTCTAAATATCGAAGTTGCATGCATTTCTGAAATTTACCGTTATAGTAACCGTAATTTTAGTCCGATTTCAATAATTTTCAACGTTTTGCTTCTACGTGGCAAGCACAATAACCGTATTTAGTTTGGTACAAATTACTATAACGGTTACCGAGATACATATATGTGATCATAAGTGCGCGGTACCACGCCCATTTTCCAAAATTTTATCATAAACGTATTTACTGATTGATCGACGATTTCGTATTTCCCTTAATTACCGTTATGTGGGATGTGGGCGTGGTTATTGTCCGACTTTAAAAATTTGCTGCCATTTGGTATGTTGTACCAAAGCCAATAACTGTGCCAAGTGGGGAAAAATTGGTAGAGCGGTTACCAAGATGGGCATATGTAATAAAAAGTGGGCGTGGCTACGCCGATTTTCCAAAAATTTATAATATTCTTATTTTTCGTCTAAAAATCATTGTAAATATCAGTTTTGAGTGAATAAGCTTAGTAGTTACTAAAATATCGCAGTTTTCGTATTTCTGAACACCACGATTTTCAATACCATCCGTCCTACACCCGAAAGTACACGAACGAAGTTTCGTTAACATATCTCAATTTTTACTCCAGTTATCGTGTACACAACCGGACGGACGGACGGACACTCTGATCATTTATGTACTGATTTTTACTGATTTTATTCATTTCTTCAATCAGTACGCTAATATCTTGATTTATTAAAATGTGTACTAAATTTTCAATTCAAACAAAATACTTTAGGATTTTCATAAGGTTTTTACATAACGCTGGGTCTTTCTTGAACTGCACTGGAAAAAGTAAGAAGAAAATAATTTAATTATAGTTAACACGTTTCCGATAATGTTTGATATGCCCAAGAAATTAATACAACAAAAAGATCAATCGTTTTATGGGCATATCACCGGGTCGTTATGTACCAGTTGCGATAATTTGCTGGAGCTTAAATTATTTAAAAAAAGGCTGACGTTTTTCATGTCGAGTGTTGTTAGTTATCTCGAAAATATCTTTCAGTATAATAAGAGCAAATTTGAATATAGTTTTTTGCCTATAACTTAAGCTGCCTTTAGATGAGACGATTTTTTGACAGGCGATAATCGCCTGCAAAAGTTGACTTGCTGTCTACTTTGAGGCAAGCGATTTTTGGATCACCATTTACACAAGCGATTTTTTTGAGCAATGTTGAATCGCCTAGAAAATCGCCTCATGTAAGTTAAGCTTTATAATTCTTGTTTTCTAAGTTTACTTGTAAAAGAGTTTTGCATACAAGACATAGATTTAAATAGATACTCTTTTTACTTTTCCACAGTTTGAAAAAATATGTAATTTTTTTTTTTAAATACCACACTTAAACGAAGCAAGTATAAAGTTTGCTTCCTGGCGCAAAGAGAGAAACCGGCGTCTGATTAAAATTTTTAATAATTTTAAAATTAAATGTATAGAATTCTTCGACNTCATTGACAATGATATCGTACCTTTCGCGTCTAGTGCGTGCAACAACGTATTTTTAGAGGAGATGGCTGAACTCTGCCTAACTCAGGTTAATGTACTTCACAATAAGTTTGGTAAAGTATTAGATCTTGTTTATGTTGATGATGCATCTAAGTCCGTTGTAAATAAGTGTGATCCACTAGTTTTGCCCGAAGATGACTATCACCCTGCTATGGAGGTATCTTACGAAGTTATAAGTGATGGTCAAAATTGCAGTACCCCAGCATACGAACCAAATATTCGCTTTGATTTTTGAAAGCCAACTTTAAAATGCTTAGCAAAGAACTGTCTAAGTTGTCGTGGCCTGCATTTAAAGAAAATATTGAACAAAGCGTTTCACTTTTTAACTTTACTTTACATAAATTATTTGAAAAGCATGTGCCTAAACGCATGTATGTTCCTGAAGAGCAAACACAGTTATGGTTCACTAAACAACTGAGAAATTTGAAAAACAGAAAGTCGCGTTATTTTAGATTACACAAAAAAACCGGTTTACACTCATACTATGTAAAATACTAACTTTTGCGTCATAAGTTGTTTGAATTAAACAAAAATTGTTATAAAGCTTACTTGTGTAAAATCAAACGGCGTATAATATATAACCCCAAATCATTTTATGACTTCGTAAACTTCAAGCGAAATGTACGTGGGTTTCCTTCCGCCATGAAGTATCAAAATACCGTCTCTAGCGATAATCAAACAATTTCTAACATGTTCGCTCAGTTTTTTAAATCCAATTATTCCATTAACTCACATGCTAACATTGACTATCCTTTTAAACTACGTCCAATGAACTCAATAAATATCCCAGTAATATCTCCCGATGATGTAGTAGTTTATCTGAAATCCTTAAAGCAGTCCTTCAGTTATGGTCCTGACCAGATCCCTACTTGTATTCTTATAAATTGTTCTGATTATCTCTATGAGCCGTTAACAGCGATATTTAATTTATCTCTTAAAGAGGGCGTTTTTCCAACTATATGGAAGGAATCGTTCATAACCCCGTTACATAAAAGCGGTAGCAGATCTTCAGTGGAGAACTACCGGGGAATAGCTAAGCTTTCTGCAATTCCTAAATTATTTGAAGCAATTATAACAAATCAGTTGACGCATTCTATCTCTTTTAACATTTCATATAGTCAACATGGATTTTGCAAGGGCAAATCAACTTCTATAAATTTACTTGAATTAACATCCTATATATCTCAAAAGCATTTAGTGAAAGCAAAACTGTTGATGTTATATATACAGACTTCAGTAAAGCATTTGACAAAGTGTGCCACTCGTTGCTCATCTACAAACTTGATCTTCTTGGTCTTCCACCTAATTTTCTACGTTGGATCTCTTCATACCTCTATGATAGATCACAAAGGGTAATGTTTAAAAATACTATCTCTGACGTCATTGATGTTACTTCAGGAGTCACTCAAGGTAGCCACCTAGGCCCGATTCTCTTCTTGCTTTTTATAATCGATATTTCTACTAGAGCTCTCGATTTTGTTCGCACATTTTCAAACAGCCCGGGTATATGAGCAGCGAGTACTCGCACACTTGTTCAATGCTCATTACTCGAAAATTTTCGAGCATGAGCTCGAGCAATTCGAGTTTTTTCGAGTAATTTGAGCAATGTTTTTTTTTATTATATTGACATTTTTGGTAGCAACTTTTTAAATTTTTCAAATTATTGATATATAATGCAAAGATTGTTACATTGGTATTTAATAATATTATTTATTTAACATGAATTAGAAAGCAGCTGCTGACAAATACAATTTACAAATTTTCTTTTGTTTATAAAATTGTTCAAAAACTCGAAAATTTTTAACAAACATTTGAGCAGTTGAGCAATGAACGAGTTTCGAGCGAGTATCGACCTACTCGCACTGCTCGATACCCGGGTATCTAGAGCTCTA
>NW_016157147.1:124912-127551 GCF_001687245.7 Rhagoletis zephyria | reverse complement strand
CACTTCCCATATAACGGTAATTTCCAGAAATACGAAAACTGCGATATTTTAGCAACTACTGAAGATAATTCGCTCAAAATTGATATTAACAATAACTTTCAGGCGAAAAATAAGAAGATTATAAATTTTTGGAAAATGGGCATAGCCACGCCCACTTATGGTTACATGTGTATATATTGGTAACTGCTGCACCAATTTCTTCCAAAATTGGCACAGTTGTTGGCCTTGGTACACCATACCAAACGGCCGAAAATTTTTTAATGCGGACAATAACCACGCCCACATCCCATATAACGGTAATTTTCAGAAATACGAAAACTGGATATTTTAGTAACTACTGGAGATTATTCACTCAAAATTGATATTAACAATAACTTTCAGACAAAAAATAAGAATATTATACAATTTTGGAAAATGGGCGTAGCCACGCCCACTTATGGTTACATGTGTATATCTTGGTAACCGCTGCACCAATTTCTTCCAAACTTGGCACAGTTGTTCGTGCAGCATACTAAACGGCCGAAAATTTTTTAAATCGGACAATAACCACGCCCACATCTCATATAACGGTAATTTAGAGAAATACAAAATCTTCGAAAAATCAGTAAATATAAAAGCTAATTTATTCAAAATTTATGCTTGGAACAATTCTTAACCAAGAAATACGTTTATGATAAAATTTTGGAAAATAGGCGTGGCCCGGCCCACTTATGATCACATATATGTATCTCGGTAACCGTTTTACCAATTTCTACCAAACTCGGTATAGTTATTGTGCTTGCCACATATAAGCAACGCGNTGGAACAATTCTTAACCAAGAAATACGTTTATGATAAAATTTTGGAAAATAGGCGTGGCCCGGCCCACTTATGATCACATATATGTATCTCGGTAACCGTTTTACCAATTTCTACCAAACTCGGTATAGTTATTGTGCTTGCCACATATAAGCAACGCGTGAAATCGGACTAAAATTACGGCCGCTTTTCATATAACGGTAATTTTCAGAAATGCTTGAAACTGCAATATTTCGAAATTTAACAACTTCCCTGTCCAATGAGTCATATGTGACTCACGAGAGCGTGTTGAAATAAGTTCATGAGTCACATGTGACTCATTTTTGTGTAAAATTTCGGACAAATTTTTTGGTGTGAACGGTACGCGATATTTGTTGGACGTGGGGCAGTAACAAAATGCATTGTATGAGGACAGGGAAGTTGTTAAGGACGCTAATTTACTCAAAATTGATACACCCCGGATTACCATGTAGCGGTAGCTTTCGGAAAGGTGAAAGTCAAAGAAAGAAAAGTTAAATACTTGCGCCGGGTATTTAATGTTCGGCTCCGCCCGAACTTAGACTTTCTTACTTGTTATAGTTAAATTACTAACCGGCTCAATTTCAAGTCCGCTTCTTCTTGGCGAAGTTAGCCTTAATGTTCCTTCCCGCGTATCAAGACACTTTTGCCCCCTATTTCTGAAAGCTTGTAAAACTAATTTTGAATTGCACGACCCACTCCGTTTCTTATGCCAGGATTTTAACTCTCATTCCAGCACGTCTGATATATCAGATCCGCTTTTCAGCATTAAGAAATCGATACTGTCCTCTCTCAAGGGATGAATCATTAAAATAAAGACATAAAATCGGCTGATGAATTTAGTTCTGTAGCTGAACAGTTTTAGATCTCGGCACTTAACACACTCCTGCCTAACGTGACTCGGCGCAAAAAATGAAAATATTTTTTCCGTACGTCATGCGGACTGCGCCCCTCGTGCGGATGGGCGGGAATGGAGGGTAAAAACCGTTGGGATATTATTATAGAATTATTTAAACACTGAAAATGGAAATTATTTCATTATTGCTATTCAAAAATGTCATAAATATAAAATAATTTATTTGCTCCTGTGTACAATTATGTGTACGTTCATGTTAAAATGAATGACATTTTTATTTTTATGAGCTACATTTTATTTGTATTTTAAAATATTGTTGAAAACAAATACTCTGGCGTTTTAAAGTATTATCTTTTACTAACATTCAAAGTTTTGTTTGGAATAAAAGTGTACTGAAAAGTACTGATTTTTTTAGCATGAAAAAGTCGAAAGTACTGATTTCGCGCATTAAAAATCTGGCAAACCTACACACAATATACGTGCATATACAGCTTATATTTTTCATATCAATGCGTTTTTTTTTAGGAAACTTGTACTATTCTTCTTAATTTCCCTAAATTCAAGTAAAATTAACAAATAATTATAAAGCCCTTAAAAAAATTTAAGCAAGAATGATAGACTGCAATATAGCGAGAGTACCAGTTTGGATAGGGATGCATGCTATGTATGATAACGAAAGTGCTGCCACCTTTGTCCGAAAAATGGTTTTTTGGTTTTTTGGAACAATTTTCTCAAAATCGGTACCGTCCCGCCAATCGGTACGATTTAGGGATGTCAATTTTTCAGCTTTTTCCGATCCCGGGATTTTCGTTACCACAATCCCGGGATTCCGGGATTAGTCCCGGAATTCAGATATTTATTTAGTTGGTCTACAGAAAAATGTTTTCTTACAGACAAATAGAATAGAACATTTAGATACATAATAATTTATAATAATAATAATAATAATAATAATAATAATAATAAT
>NW_016157147.1:124442-124824 GCF_001687245.7 Rhagoletis zephyria | reverse complement strand
AAAGCGAGGGAGGCCTTTCACCCCGACAACATGGCTTCAGGAAGGGACACTCAACTATAGGAGCAATTGGCGAAGTAGTCGAGGCGGTACATAAAGCCGAAGAAACCTGCCACCAGGCGCGGCCAATAGTGCTGCTGGTCACACTGGACGTCAAGAATGCCTTCAACTCGGCCTCCAGCCTTGGAACGGTCATTCAAGGTTCCAACATACTTGCTTGATATGATCCGGGACTACCTCAGAGACCGTTGGCTTTTGTACGACACAACACAAGGTCAGAGAAAGAGACGTATAACCGGCGTAGCGGCACAGGGGTCTGTACTTGGCCCGGACCTCTGGAACGCCACGTATGATAGTCTGTTGCGCACGGAAATACCGGAGAGCG
>NW_016157147.1:119044-123050 GCF_001687245.7 Rhagoletis zephyria | reverse complement strand
GATCTGTTCGGAAAACCCGCGAAGGCGGCGTGCTCATCGAAATGGAGCGCTGTGGCGACCACTCAGCATTTAAGGAAAATGTGTGCACTGCCATTGGCCAGCTTGGAGACGCCCGTATTCTCACTAGACGTTTACGTCTAGAAGTTCTGGGCATGGACTGCCTAACCACGGCCCCAGAAGTGGAGAACGCTATACGCGGGGAGTTAGGAGACAAGATGAATGGCCAACTTCGCGTCTCTCTCCTCGCTGTAAACTCGCGAGAACAAAGAATGGCTGTGGTGGAAATCGACGAACTGCCAGGCCAGACTTTTATTGAAAATGGGAAGCTGCGAGTAGGTTGGATTATCTTCCGCGTCCGAGAGCGCGCGGATGTCCAAAGGTGTTTCCGCTGTCTGGGGTATGGCCACAAAAAGGCGGCATGCAAAGGCCCAGACAGAAGCAGTTCATGCTGGAAATGTGGTCAGCAGGGCCACATAGCCTCTGCGTGTAAAGAAAGCCCAAGCTGCTACCTGTGCTCGGCAGGAGATGGACAGAAAAATTCCCATCACCTGCCCGGGTCGGGAGCGTGCAAGGCCTTCAGGGATGCCCTTGCTGAGGCTAAGACAAAGCTTGGGAGAATATGATTAAATTTATACAAGGCAATATGAACAGGAGTAGGGTAGCTGATGACCTGCTGGACCAATTGGTTCTTGAACAAAGAGCAGACGCTGTCATCATCAGTGAACCCTATAGAACAAAGGAAACCTGGCATGTTGACCAATCAGGCTCGGCCGCGATATGGGTTGCTAACCCCAACCATCGCGCAGCGAGCAGCGGAGTCGGACGCTGCTACGTCTGGGTTAAAATGGCGTAAACCACTCTGGTGAGCTGCTACCTGTCTCCAAATGACACAGTCCCTGTCTTCAGGGAAAAACTCGAAGACCTTGAAGACGAATTGCGCGATATAACCGGCCACATAATTGTTGCTGGAGATTTCAACGCAAGAGGCGTGGAATGGGGTATGCCCCAAACAAACACCAGGGGAAGACTGGTCCTTGAAATGGCAGCCCGCATTGGCCTGACCATCCTCAACACCGGAACGACCCCTACATATCGAAGGCCGGGTTTTGGATACTCTATCCCCGACATAACCCTGGTCTCAGAAAGCCTTCTCCGAAGGGCTGACGGATGGAGAGTGATGGAAGACCTGAGTGGTAGCGACCACAACTACATCACCTTCCAAGTCACTGACATCACGCGAGGGCAAACACGTAGTATCCCTCGCAGGAAACCAGGATGGAACCCGTCTAGGGTCGATGTTCGCAAGTTCGATACGTCACTCCTAGCAGATTCCCAAGGTATTTCACCCACAACGGGTGAGATCCACAACAGAAAGTCTTGTACTAAGCTGGTTGAAGAAGCTATGCGCTGCATTCACCGGGCTTGCAAAGCCTCAATGCCACAGAGGAGAGCATGGTCAGGTAAAAAGCAGGTATACTGGTGGAATGACCGAATTGCTGAGCTGCGAAGGGCCTGCCATAGAATGCGGAGACTCGCAACGCGCGCTCGTGGTAGACCCGAGGCGCTGACCAGAGCAGCAGCCTACAAAAGCGCAAAGAAAGCACTTGGGGCCGAGATACAGAAGAGCAAACGGAACTGCTGGAAAGCGCTATGCGACGAAGTGGATCGCGATCCCTGGGGCCAGGGATACAAAATAGTGATGAAAAAGTTCCATACATCATCACAGGCGATGGATGAGGCCCGAGTTAAGAATATAGTGGATGCGCTATTTCCCACACACCCACTAAGAGCCGATACAGTGTTCGTCGAGCAGCAAGCCGAGGCACCACTGTTTTCGACAGACGAGCTAGACNTGGCTTTTGTACGACACAACACAAGGCCAGAGAAAGAGACGTATAACCGGCGGAGCGGCACAGGGGTCTGTACTTGGCCCGGACCTCTGGAACGCCACGTATGACAGTCTGTTGCGCACGGAAATGCCGGAGAGCGCCTTCCTTGTCGCCTTCGCGGACGACGTGGCAGCCGTCATAACAGCAAGAAATGTCCAGCTAGCACAGCTCAAGCTAAACCAGGTCATGCGCAACGTCAGTGGATGGATGAGCGATCACGGTCTGCAATTGGCTACAGCCAAAACGGAGATCGTGCTCCTCACCAGGAAACGGATCCCAACAATTATAAATATAATGGTCGGACCTCAACCCGTGACGACTTCTAGGTCTACAAAATACCTAGGGGTGAAGCTTGACAGCAAACTCACATTCTGGGAACACATCCATGGAGTATGTGAAAAAGCTGCGCAGAGCACGGCGGCTCTAAGCCGGCTGATGGCGAACGTGGGCGGCCCGAAGCCATGCCGCAGGAAGCTTCTGATGACAGCGGTCCAATCGGTGCTCCTGTACGGGGCAGAAATATGGGCTGACGCATTGAAAGTCAAAAAATACCGGATTCAAATGTCTTCGGTACAGCGCAGAGGGGCACTACGCATTGCTTCTGCATACCGTACAGTGTCCGCGGACGCGGTTCTAGTTATTTCTGGCGTCATGCCAATTGAGCTACTTGCTTACGAGCGAAAAGAGATTTACAATCTCAGTGCCGAGATAGGTCGAGCAGCTGCCGCGGCAAGGGCGCGCGAGCAACTGATCCAGCAGTGGCAACAAAACTGGAACGCGAGCACAAAAGGTCGATGGACACACTCCCTGATAGCCGACCTTCAAACATGGCTGAACAGACCACATGGGGAAGTCGATTTCTACCTGACGCAATTCCTCACCGGTCATGGTTACTTCCGAGAATATCTTCATAGAATGGGAAGGGTGGACTCACCGTTCTGTCACTACTGTGGAAACGTCGAAGATAACGTGTACCACACATTCTTCACCTGCGAACACTTCTTGATTTCGCGCAGAATGTTGGAAGAAAGACACGGAGACATTACTCCGGACAACATAGTTGGGATAATGATTTCCAGCGCAGAAAAGTGGGAAGCAGTTGCGAGATACGTGAAATTCGTACTCCGCTGCAAACGAGAGGACGGTTGTCTACTGAGGACACCCGAATGAAACGCCCCTACAAAAGAGCAGCCCCAAGGCTCTAACAGCGCGCTCCTGCATCTGAAGACATGCAGAATTGCGGTGCCAGATGCGGGATTCTTGCGCGGGCGGTGGGAGTTTGGGTTTTAGTGGGTAGCCCAACACGCTTCGGTGGGAGTCCCACACTCGGGGAAGGTAGTATAGAGACTAGCGCCCCCGGCCAGTGCATAAAGCATTTCCCTCTCCTACGAAAAAAAAAAATAATAATAATAATTGAACACTTGTTCAATAAGGGCGAGGCGACCAGCCGCAAAAAAAGAAGAAGGTGAGAAAAAAGAAGAGTCTCGCCAAACTAATCATTAAGCCAGCTGAAGGCAAAACCTATGCATAGGTGCTGGGAACGATACGTGGTAAGCTCCAATCTGAGAAGACGTCTACCGTAATTCGATCTGCTCGAAAAAACCGTCGTGTTTATCGAGATAGGGCGCTGTGGCGACTATTCAGCATTCAAAGAAAATGTGTGCACGGCCATTGGCCAGCTTGGATACATCCGTATCCTCACTAGACGTTTACGTCTAGAAGTTCTGGGCNATTAAGCCAGCTGAAGGCAAAACCTATGCAGAGGTGCTGGGAACGATACGTGGTAAGCTCCAACCCGAGAAGACGGAGACCGTAATTCGATCTGTTCGGAACACCCGCGAAGGCGGCGTGCTCATTNGGGAACGATACGCGGTAAGCTCCAACCCGAGAAGACGGAGACCGTAATTCGATCTGTTCGGAAAACCCGCGAAGGCGGCGTGCTCATTGAAATGGAGCGCTGCGGCAACCACACAGCATTTAAGGAAAATGTGTGCACTGCCATTGGCCAGCTTGGAGATGCCCGTATTCTCATTAGACGTTTACGTCTAGAAGTTCTGGGCATGGACTGCCTAACCACGGCCCCAGAAGCAATTCATGCTGGAAATGTGGTCAGCAGG
>NW_016157147.1:110337-119019 GCF_001687245.7 Rhagoletis zephyria | reverse complement strand
CATAGTTGGGGTAATGATCTCCAGCGCAGAAAAGTGGGAAGCAGTTGCGAGATACGTGAAATTCTATTGACAGGACGTTGCTATGAGACACGTGAAACGCCCTACAAAAGAGCAGCCCCAAGGCTCTAACAGCGCGCTCCTGCATCTGAAGACATGCAGAATTGACGGTGCCAGATGCGGGATTCTTGCGCGGGCGGTGGGAGTTTGAGTTTTAGTGGGTAGCCCAACACGCTTCGGTGGGAGTCCCACACTCGGGGAAGGTTGTATAGAGACTAGCGCCCCCGGCCAGTGCATAAAGCATTTCCCTCTCCTACGAAAAAAAAAATAATAATAATAATTGAACACTTGTTCAATAAGGGCGAGGCGACCAGCCGCAAAAAAAGAAGAAGGTGAGAAAAAAGAAGAGTCTCGCCAAACTAATCATTAAGCCAGCTGAAGGCAAAACCTATGCATAGGTGCTGGGAACGATACGTGGTAAGCTCCAACCTGAGAAGACGGAGACCGTAATTCGATCTGTTCGGAACACCCGCGAAGGCGGCGTGCTCATTGAAATGGAGCGCTGCGGCGACCACTCAGCATTTAAGGAAAATGTGTGCACTGCCATTGGCCAGCTTGGAGATGCCCGTATTCTCATTAGACGTTTACGTCTAGAAGTTCTGGGCATGGACTGCCTAACCACGGCCCCAGAAGCAATTCATGCTGGAAATGTGGTCAGCAGGGCCTTCGCGGACGACGTGGCCGCCGTCATAACAGCAAGAAATGTCCAGCTAGCACAGCTCAAGCTAAACCAGGTCATGCGCAACGTCAGTGGATGGATGAGCGATCACGGTCTGCAATTGGCTACAGCCAAAACGGAGATCGTGCTCCTCACCAGGAAACGGATCCCAACAATTATAAATATAATGGTCGGACCTCAACTCGTGACGACTTCTAGGTCTACAAAATACCTAGGGGTGAAGCTTGACAGCAAACTCACATTCTGGGAACACATCCATTTAGTATGTGAAAAAGCTGCGCAGAGCACGGCGGCTCTAAGCCGGCTGATGGCGAACGTGGGCGGCCCGAAGCCATGCCGCAGGAAGCTTCTGATGACAGCCGTCCAATCGGTGCTCCTATGGGCAGACGCATTGAAAGGCAAAAAATACCGGATTCAAATGGCTTCGGTCCAGCGCAGAGGGGCATTGCTTGTGCATACCGTACAGTATCCGCGGACGCGGTTCTAGTTATTTCTGGCGTCATGCCAATTGAGCTACTTGCTTACGAGCGAAAAGAGATTTACAATCTCAGTGCCGAGATAGGTCGAGCAGCTGCCGCGGCAAGGGCGCGCGAGCAACTGATCCAGCAGTGGCAACAAAACTGGAACGCGAGCACAAAAGGTCGATGGACACACTCCCTGATAGCCGACCTTCAAACATGGCTGAACAGACCACATGGGGAAGTCGATTTCTACCTGACGCAATTCCTCACCGGTCATGGTTACTTCCGAGAATATCTTCATAGAATGGGAAGGGTGGACTCACCGTTCTGTCACTACTGTGGAAACGTCGAAGATAACGTGTACCACACATTCTTCACCTGCGAACACTTCTTGATTTCGCGCAGAATGTTGGAAGAAAGACACGGAGACATAACTCCGAACAACATAGTTGGGGTAATGATCTCCAGCGCAGAAAAGTGGAAAGCAGTTGCGAGATACGTGAAATTCGTACTCCGCTGCAATCGAGAGGACGGTTGTCTACACGCCCAACACGCTTCGGTGGGAGTCCCACACTCGGGGAAGGTAGTATAGAGACTAGCACCCCCGGCCAGTGCATAAAGCATCCTACGAACCAAAAAAAATAAAATAATAAGCATAAAATAGCAGGTTTTGTAGCTGGCGAGGCCTATTCTTCCGTCTACTTTTGTGTGCGGCTGGCGGAAAGACCTAGTTTCCGCTCTGCGCTGCGTACAGGCTGTTGATCAAGGTCGGTAAAGCCGGGTTTCCCATCCGTGTTCCCGAAGACATTACTTTGTATGTGTGGCAGGCGGAAAGCTCTGGTTTCCGCTCCGCGCTATGAACAAGCTGTTGAACATGGTCGGAAAGAACGAGTTTCCGATCCATGTTCCCGAAGTCATTACTTTGAGTGTGTGGCAGGCGGAAAGCTCTAGTTTCCGCTCCGCGCTGTGGACAAGCTGTTGATCATGGTCGGAAAGGCCGAGTTTCCGATCCATGCTCGTATTGTCTTACGCGGTCGCGAAAATATACGAAGCCGATTACAGTTGTACTAAGCAGTCATAGATATTGTGTAATTTATCGTTCCCGGTTAAAGATATTAATTTATTTAGTTACAAAAAAGCGATTCACGTTTACGTTTACCTCATATACTGAACAGAAATACAGTTCACCAGCTGAACGATCTCAAGTTAGGTTTACTTAATGGTAAAATGTGAGTCGGACGTGTCAAAATAGTCGTAATGCTTATTAAAGTCCTGGCATAGGCAACGAAAAGCATCATGCATTTCAAAATTTATTCTACAAATAGTTAGCTTAATGGGCTTGTAATCTCTAGAAGGCCTAGAAGGAATACAAAACGTTATCTGGTTCAGTAGAAAGGGACTATTGACCATCCCGTTCAAAATCTTATTCATGAACAAAACCCCGAGCATCTCTCTACGGCTGTGCAGCGTTGGCAAATTTATGAGCTTCAAGCGGCTTTTGTACGGTGGGAGATTTAATGTCGAATCCCAAGGCAAATTATTTAATGCGAATAATAAGAATTGTTTCTGTACCGACTCGAGTCTGTCAGAGTGCGTTTGATATCTAGGGTTCCATACGACGGACCCGTATTCTAAGATCGGCCTGACTAGGAAGGTGAAGAGAGCTTTAGTGACATAAGGATCTCGGAATTATTTATCCCAACGTTTGATGAAAGCCAAGACGCCCTTGGCTCTATTAACACAAGAGTTTACATGGGACTTGAATTCAAGCTTAGATTCCATGGTTACGCCTAGAGCGATGAAATTAGTTACCGGATCAACACTATGTCCACAAATGCGGTAGTTATATGATTGAAAGGGTTTTCTAGAGAAACACATAAACTTACACTTTTTCAAGTTAAGTGACATAGAATTTACTTCGCACCATTTAAACACATTACTAAGGTCCACCTGTAATTGTTTCCTGCCTCCTGGGGCACCAATGAACTTAAATAACTTAACGTCGTCGGCGTACATTAAGCAATTCGAATACTTCAGAATATTTGGAAGATCGTTGATGAATAAAATAAACAGAAGTGGACCAAGGTGGCTACCTTGAGGTACACCTGACGTCACATGAATTACACGAGATGAACATTTTTTAAAGATAACCCTCTGTTTCCTGCCAATGAAATAAGAAGAAAGCCAGGGCAGCAGGATTGGAGGGAAACCAATTTTATCAAGTTTTTATATTAGAGTTGAATGAGATTCTTTATCAAAAGCCTTGCTGAAATCAGTGTAAATGACGTCAGTTTGATAATTACTTTTGAAACCATTGTTCACATTTGTAGTGAATTCAAGAATGTTTGATACAGTTGATTTACCTTTACAAAAGCCGTGTTGTGATACATCGATAACGGGTGTTATGGAATAAGATAGTTCTTCCGTAACGAATTCTTCAAATAATTTAGGAATGGCACACAGCTTAGCGATTCCCCTATAATTCGCAATATTCGACCTGCTTCCATTTTTATAAAGCGGCAAGATATACGACTCCTTCCACAAAGAGGGAAAACTCCTTGCTTTAGAGAAGCATTGAAGATGTTTGTTAATGGCTTGTATAGATAATCAGCACAACTTATTAGGACACAGGAGGGAATACCATCCGGGCCGCTTAGAAAATAATTTTTTAAACCATTCAAATGAAGGAGAACATTGTCAGTGGCGATTGAAGGAATACGGATGTGGTCAAACTGTGGGAGTGGAAAAGGATAGCTAGAAGTTTTTTCATTTGGCTCGACAGAATAGTTCGACTCAAAATAATTTGCAAACATATCAGCAATCATATCATCATCACTAGAAATAACGTCATCTAATTTCAGTGTTGAGGGAAACCCATTTATTTTACGTTTGAGCTAACAAAATGATAAAATAACTTGGGATTAGAAACGATGTTAATGCGAGTTTTATTAATGTAATTCCTGTAACATTTTCTGTTTAAGGCATTGTATTTATGACGAAGAATGGAGTACGCGGCGTAGTGAGAAGAGAGGCCTGATTTTTTATAAAGTTGAAATGATTTAGTTTTCTGATTTTTTAAATGCTTTAGCTCTGAGTTAAACCACAACGAGTTACGAAGTCCGGTATTTTCTTTAACAAGAGGAATGAGTTTACTGAATATATTATTCAAGATTTTACTAAAGTGTAAAGCACTGTTCTCAACATCCTCATCGTACTCAGGCTAGATTATTTCAGATATAGCTATTTTAAGCTTGTCGTAGTTAGCGTATTTGAAAGAATATCGCCGACCTTTCGGCTTTCTAGTTTCAGGACAATAACATGAATCGTAGGATGGTGCCAAGGACAACTCAAGTGGTGGGTGATAAGGGTCTATAAGTATAACTAAAGGATCGCCGCATATTATAGTCCATTTAGCAGTATCATCAATAAACGCTAAATCAAGACATTTACCTAAGTTGTTGATAACTGAATTAATCTGATATAGACCAAGATCGGAAAGTTCGTCAAGAAATTGGTTAAGTACATCCCGAGAAGAATTTGGCGCCAGAATTCCATCCACGGAATCCCAGGAAACACACGCTAGATTGAAATCACCCAACACAACAATCGAATCGGCTTGACCATGGCAAATAAAGAGAGCAATAATGAAGAATGTTTGAAGTAAACCGAAGGGTTAGAGTTTGGTGGAATATAAATTGCAATAAGAAAAACATTATTTGAGGGGCACCGTATTCTAACACAGAGGAATTCAACATCATCTGAACCTGTGAACACAACTTTTTCAGAGGAAAAGTCGGTCTGAACAGCTATTAAAACACCCCCGCCTTTTCTATCTAAGCGATCATTTCTAAATATTTCATACTTACTACACAATATTTCACATTAGGTACAGCTCAGTTAATTTTGTATTTAGACACCTCTAACATTTTGGTAATAAATATTGAGTTTCTATTACTGCCATCAGTGCAAATTACAAATCCCGGGACTATTTGCCAAGAATCCCGGGAATTTCGGGACCTAAAAAAGGCAGGGGTCCCGGGATGCCAGGATTAACATTCCTGGTACGAATGGTTGCTGTACATACATAGTCATAGGCGCGCGGTGGCTCGCCCAATTTCCAAAAGTGTGTAATAATCTGCTTTATTGCTAAGAGATTATTGCAAACATCGATTTTGGGTGAATTAGCTTCGGTAGTTAATGATTAATCGGAGTTTTCGTATTTCTGTAAACCGTTATATGGTAGGAGGGCATGGTTGCTGTCTGATTTCAAAAATTTTCAACCGTTTTTTATATTGGACAAAAGTAGACAATTTCACAAAGTTTAGTATGAATTGTTAAAGCGGCTACCGAGATATACATTTCTAATCGTAAGTGGGCGGGGCTTCGCCCATTATCCTAAGATTTATACATTCTTATTTACCGGTAAGAGAGCATTGTAGATATACATTTTGCTTTATTTGTTACTAGAATATCACAGATTTTTTATATCTACAAACTACCGTTATATAGGAGGTAGGCGTGGTTATTATCGCATTTTGCCCATTATCAAAACCATCCGTCCTTAGTTCAAAAGGTATACACGTACAAATTTTTGTTAAGATGGGTAAATTTTTACTCGAGTTGTCGTGTGGACAGACTGATGGGGGGATAGACAGACATGTTTTAATCGATTTCTTTCTTCATTCCGAGCACTTAGGTATATACATACAACCGTTATGTGAACAAAGTTATAATACCCTTGTGCATAAATGCGCTCGGGTATAAAACAATGTATGTAGGTGAATGAAAATAACCTGACATATAGGCGTCGGAGTTAAGTATATCGATTCATTTCTAACCGTCAACAACAAAGTCTTTGATATCTACATATGTATTTACATACATATGCACGTGTATTTTAAACTGCGTGCAACACATTAACACCTAATTAAAACACCACTGATGTGCATACTTCCACATGTCATTAAGAGGGTATTTTCTACACCTAAAGAACGAAGACAGGGATTAATAATAGGCTAGACGATAGCACAGACCAAAACGCTTAAAAGGTAGAGAATAAGTAGACAAGTACGCTCCAGACAGCTGCCAGACATGCAATCAAATATGAATGTATAAACATATGTAAATACATACATATGTACAAAAATTAGCTTTCACTGTGGTGTTATATGGGCCTATAATAAACATCTTTATACATACTACATATGTATATGTACATGGGGTGGTATTACCAAGGTGCCCAGACAATATAAAGCATGTCAAATTTATGTACATATTAATATACAAACATACATACATACACGTGATTATCCTTAAATAAAAATAGTTGTATGGCTGTACGTGTGTACATTAGGGTGGTTCTTAATATCAAATAAACGATTTTTTCAGTTTCACCCCTCAATCGGTAACACCACGATCACAGATATCACATATAAATTTTGGTTTCGATTGGTTAAGGCGTGTCGCACAGGGGGCAAAGTTCAGATTCCTCTATAGAGACTCAAAAAATTAAAATTAATTTTTTAGTCATCTAATACCCAAAATCGATACTACCATAGTCGAAGATATCACATAAAAATTTTGGCCCCGATTGGAGTCGGTTAAGGCGTGTCGCAAAGGGGTCAAAAGCCAGAAGCCTCTACGGAGACTCAAAAAGTTAAAATTTTTTTTTTCTTTTAATAGCCAAAACCAACCCCTTTGCGACACGCCTTAACCGACTCCAATCGGGGCCAAAATTTATGTGATAACTCCGGCTAAAGTACATATTATCGATTTTGGGTATTAGGTGAAAAAAATTAATTTTAATTCTTTGAGTCTCCATAGAGGAATCTGAACTTTGCTCCCTGTGCGACACGCCTCAACCTTCTCCAATCGTGATCAAAATTTATATGTATCTATGTGATATCCTCGACTATAGGAGCACCGACATAGGGGTTGAGGCTTAAGGTCTGATTATGCATACTTCGCATAACATCGCACAACTTCTTAAACGTAACACAACTGTACAAAAGTTAAGGCTGATTATGCTTCACATGCAACCAAATTTATCAGTACTACCAACCTTATGCATCGATGCAATAGGGTTATTCACGGTGTCTGAACAAAAACAGCTGATTTTTGGTTTCTTCAGGTAAATGGATTTGTTTACAGAAAAATTCATTTAAGTGGTTTTAATGGGGTATGTTTGTAGTCCAAATTAAGTCAACACTAAAGTTCTTCGCAGTTCGACATAATTTTCAATGCAATATCTGTCAAAATATGTTAAAAAATACGTATGTTTTTCGTAAAAAAAATACGTAATTCTCTACATATATTAAATGATATATTTACTAGAAAGAGCATAAATATACCTTTCATTTGATATATAATTTTTTATAGTTCGGTATTGATATTATATTTTGTTAATTTATTTCATATAAAATTATATTATAATATATAATTAATATTTTTAATAAAAAAATAGCGCGATATTTTCTTAAAAATGTTCGCCTGCAGAGTTTTTTTCTTTTAACATATAAAATCATATTTTAATACTTAGTGATATTACCGAAGATTTTTTTATTATAAATTATATATTTAATTAAAGGTGTTTTGTGCTCTTTTTTGTGCATAACTTTTAATATACAGAAGAATTTCGATAATCCGACTACTCTATAATCCGGAAATCCAGTAATCCGAAGGGTTTTTTTCTTACTACTGGCTATTCTGTAATCCGAATTAATTGCAACTCTATAATCCGAATTGTATGATGTGCTCATATATTCAATGGAATGTAATGATTAACGGGAATTTAACGCTTTTTAACAGCATAGCTTCCACAAATGAAAGAGAGAATGCATATTTTGTCATTGTTCATCAGTTTTGCAAGTGATCAGACGCAAAATGAATAATAAACAAGTAAGAAAGTCTAAGTTCGGGCGGAGCCGAACTTTAAATACCCGGCGCAAGTATTAAATATATGATTTTCACCTTTCCGAAAGCTACCGCTACATGGTAAGCCGGTGTGTATCAATTCTGAGTAAATTAGCGTCCTTNCCGATTTCAATAATTTTCAACGTTTTGCTTATATGTGGCAAGCACAATAACCACACCGAGTTTGGTACAAATTGGTAGAACGGTTACCGATATACATATATGTGATCATAAGTGGGCGGTGTCACGCCCATTTTCCAAAATTTTATCATAAACGCATTTCTTGGTAGAAAATTGTTGTAAGCATTAATTTTGAATAAATTAGCTTTAATATTTATTGATTTATCGAAGATTTCGTATTTCTCCAAATTACCGTTATATGGGTGGTAAGCGTGGTTATTGTCCGATTTTAAAAATTTTCGGCCATTTGGTATGCTGTAGCAAGACTAACAACTGTGCCAAGTCTGGAAGAAAGTGGTGAAGCGGTTACCAAGATATACACATGTAACCATAAGTGGGCGTGGCTACGCCCATTTTCCAAAAATTTATAATATTCTTATTTTTCGTCTAAAA
>NW_016157147.1:94517-110279 GCF_001687245.7 Rhagoletis zephyria | reverse complement strand
CAGTAGTTACTAAAATATCGCAGTTTTCGTATTTCTGAAAATTACCGTTATATGGGAGGTAGGCGTGGTTATTGTCCGATTTTGCCCATTTTCAATACCGTCCGTCCTACGGCCGAAATAAGTATACGTACCAAGTTTCGTTAAGATATCTTAATGTTTACTCGAGTTATCGTGTGCACAGACGGACGGACAGACGGACGGACGGACGGACAGACAGTCACCGCTTAATCGATTTCTCTTTTCATTCTGATCATTTATGTATACATTTGTCTATATCTATCTCGATTCGTTTTGCCTGTTACAAACAACCGTTATGTGAACTAAGTTATAATACCCTTGTGCACAAGTGCGCTCGGGTATAAAAACGTGCTCATAAAACTTTGTGTTTATTAGATAAAATAAAAATAATCGATGAAATAAAAAAGGCAAATCTAATCAAGAATTAGTCAACAAATACGGAGTAGGACGTTCTACTATTTCTGATATAAAAAGAAAAGGTTATAAGCTTAAAAGTTTTGTATGCATAACTGTTACAATTAGTTCGCATATTTTAATTTTTTATACATTTGTTTTAAAGAGTATCGGAAAATGCAAGCGTTAAAAATCTAAAACTGCCTATACTCTTGGTTTTTAAGGCAGCGGGAACTTCAAAAGATACTTTCACGTGAAATTTTATGCAAAAAGGCCAAACAAATGTTTAAAGATATTTATGGCAGTGGCAAAATATTTAATGCGTCATAGGATGGTATCAAAAATTTAAGAAGAGATATAATATCCGTTATTTAAAGATTTGTGGCGAAAAATTATCCGCACAAGATGATTTAGTACCTGCATTTATACGGCAGTTGAAAGAACTACAATCAACAGAAGACTTATGCAACTCACAAATTTATAACGCAGATGAGTCGGCCCTTTTTTGGAAATTACTTCCTAGTCAAACTTTGGTACATGCTAAGGAAAGATCTGCGCCAGGAAGAAAAATGTCTAAGGAACGGGTTACTTTTCTTTGCTGTGCAAATAAGACTGGAGATCACAAATTGCGGATTATGGTTGTAGGAAAATCAAAAAAGCCGCGTTCATTCAAAAATCTTCCTCCAGTAGAGTACTACGCGTCTAAGAATGGTTGGATGACTTCATATATATTTTCGCAATGGTTTCAGAATTCTTTTGTTCCACAAGTTAAACAATACCAAACTGAAAACAGTCTGGACCAAAAAGCGTTACTAATAATAGATAACGCACCATATCATCCTACTAAACTTGCTTATGAAAATTACAAATGTTTATTTTTACCCCCTAATTACACCAGTTTAATTCAACCTATGGACCAGAACGCCATTAGAATAACCAGACTGTACTAAAAGAAATCGCTTTTATGTCATATAATGGGAGGAGGTGGAGATTACGATAAGTCTTTGAAGTCTTTTACGTTAAAGGATGCATGTATTTTCCTCAAACATGCATGGAACAAAGTTCGAGAGGAAGTTTTAAAAAGTGCTGGTCAAAAATTTCTTATGAAAATACCATCTCTGAAGATGATATTCCATTGGCTACTCTTCGACAAAATATAATGTCTTCTATGATACCAGGTGAAGGTGAAACAATGAATTTTATGAGAGATCTTGTTGAAAATTGTATATATATATATGAAAGTAATGATAATTTGAATGAGTGGATCGAAGAAAACTACGAAAGTGATATTGCAGACGATATTCTAACGTTGTCAGAAGACGATGAACCGGAAGTAAATGTTGAAAAAGACGAGCAAATATCAAATGCTGAAGCAGTTGGAAATTTAAAAAAAGATTATTTTATGGGCACAGCAAAAAGATATTGAGCAAGAGAAAATATTATTTTTAACTGATTTGCGACATGAAGCGCTGGAGCTTTGCACCTGCATTTATACGGCAGTTGAAAGAACTACAATCAACAGAAGACTTATGCAACTCACAAATTTATAACGCAGATGAGTCGGCCCTTTTTTGGAAATTACTTCCTAGTCAAACTTTGGTACATGCTAAGGAAAGATCTGCGCCAGGAAGAAAAATGTCTAAGGAACGGGTTACTTTTCTTTGCTGTGCAAATAAGACTGGAGATCACAAATTGCGGATTATGGTTTTAGGAAAATCAAAAAAGCCACGTTGATTCAAAAATCTTCCTCCAGTAGAGTACTACGCGTCTAAGAATGGTTGGATGACTTCATATATATTTTCGCAATGGTTTCAGAATTCTTTTGTTCCACAAGTTAAACAATACCAAACTGAAAACAGTCTGGACCAAAAAGCGTTACTAATAATAGATAACGCACCATATCATCCTACTAAACTTGCTTATGAAAATTACAAATGTTTATTTTTACCCCCTAATTACACCAGTTTAATTCAACCTATGGACCAGAACGCCATTAGAATAACCAGACTGTACTAAAAGAAATCGCTTTTATGTCATATAATGGGAGGAGGTGGAGATTACGATAAGTCTTTGAAGTCTTTTACGTTAAAGGATGCATGTATTTTCCTCAAACATGCATGGAACAAAGTTCGAGAGGAAGTTTTAAAAAGTGCTGGTCAAAAATTTCTTATGAAAATACCATCTCTGAAGATGATATTCCACTGGCTACTCTTCGACAAAATATAATGTCTTCTATGATACCAGGTGAAGGTGAAACAATGAATTTTATGAGAGATCTTGTTGAAAATTGTATATATATATATGAAAGTAATGATAATTTGAATGAGTGGATCGAAGAAAACTACGAAAGTGATATTGCAGACGATATTCTAACGTTGTCAGAAGACGATGAACCGGAAGTAAATGTTGAAAAAGACGACCAAATATCAAATGCTGAAGCAGTTGGAAATTTAAAAAAGATTATTTTATGGGCACAGCAAAAAGATATTGAGCAAGAGAGAATATTATTTTTAACTGATTTGCGACATGAAGCGCTGGAGCTTTGCACAAAAAATGTTAAGCAAACAAATATAAAAGATTTCTTTAAATCGTAAAAAAACACTTTATTTTTTGTAATTTCTTAAAGTAAATATGCATATAATTAAGAGTTAAATGTTTGCTTTATTATTAATAAATGAATTCATGTTTGTTTTTTTATTGAAATTTGCATTTTTCTTATATACCTTCACATATAAAAAATAATCCAATAATCCGAATAATTCAGTAATTCGAAGTACTTTTAATTACCTTTCCAACCCTGTCGATACTTTGAAAATTGGTTCAAAACTTTTCAAAATATAAGCTTTTGAAAATATTGAAAATTCCCCGTTTACCCTCCTTAGCTCCTATAAATTTGCACCAAAATGGAATATATTCCATTAAAATCAGAGAAAAACGGCGGGCCATGCCCACTTTTTTTTTTTTAGCTCAACGAGCCCTATTCTTTACTTGTTGACAAAATTACATGCATGGAGTCCCATGCATCTCTGTAAAAAATAATGCTTTTGGTACCACTGCAATTGAAATGTCACTTAAGAAAACGTGAGGCAAAATCTAAACTCAACAGATCGCTAACTTTTTACAAGTTCTGCTAATTTCTGGGTAATGGAATACATACAAAATGCATTCAACAGAGTTTCACCTGACAGTTTGAAATTTATGCGAAGTTTTGCGAAGTATGCATAATCAGATCATTAGGAAATCGGATGTAAAAATTTGCTCCCTACATTTAAGGACTACCCTAATGTACATCCATATGTGCTCACGTGTGCCCCGAAGCGCTGACTGCTGCATTACATTTATACACACATAACATTGAAAAACCTGTGAAACTCTTTAAAACTTAGTTATCCGATATTCTTTTCATTGAATTTTATTAACGTAGAGTTATTGTATGTTGCGATATTCGATACATACATTAGGGTAGGCAATTTTTTTTGCGCGAAATCAGTTATTTAGACTTTATCATGCTAAACAAATCAGTACTTTTCAGTATACTTTTATTCAAAGCAAAATTATGAATGTAAATAACAGAAAATACTTTAAAACGCCAGAATACTTGTTTTTAACAATATTTTGGTATATACATAAAATGTAGTTCATACTAAATAAAAATGTTATTCATTAATCTTGTCCATACCGACAGCCGCAACAACTGCAATAAATATATATGTAAAACAATACAAAATTTCAAAGCATTGCCGCGGAAATATTAAATTTAATGGTACTTTTTAAGATTTAAAAACTTATTGGGAGTTTCGAAAGAAAGATTCAATAAATAAATATATATTATATCAAAAAATATATAAACAATTTAATATGAGTATAAATCACCTAATATTTATAACATTTTTGAATAGCTATAATGAGATCATTTCCACTTTCAGTGTTTGAATCAAGGCGTATTTAATAAGGTGGTGTTAACTAACACTTCGTTTTGATATTATGCTTTCCCCGGCGAACAATTCAGCGGTCGCCCCAACACCACCTTATCAAATTCGCCTTGGTTTAAATAGTCAAGTTGTTTACATACATTTCATTTAAAAATTACTTTTAATTTGTTACGGTCATGCGAGTTCTTAAAGTTATTATTGAGGGAATGCATCTCTTTCGAACGCTTCCCATTTGATTGACAGATGTCATTTGCATTGACATGAACAATGACCGCCGTTTCTGCTCTCTTTTCTTTACCGACGACATCCACTTCATAAGTCGATATTTTCATCAGGAAACACTGTTGTAAAGCAGCAAAAATATTAAAAAAACATTCCAGTCCGGTTATTATATCGCACACCTAAATCTAAAGTGCGATCAACTCAAAAAACGCATTTTTCAAAAAACTGATCACCCCCATCACTGTGCACTGCAGGAGTTTTCCGTTTTCATCAATGCTTTTCAAATGTATACAGAGGAAATATGTACGTTTTAGGGGTCTAACCTTTTAATCGTATATTGGGGCTTAAATTTGGATTTTTTGAGTTGTCTCTCTTTTGTTTTAACAAATGTCTGTATATTTCTGAGTTATTTTGAGTTGAAACTGTATATGTAAGTGTTATAAGCGCCGTAGCAATGAATTCGAAATAAATATATGCACCTTATTTTCGTTTTAAAGTTTTTTTCAGCACTTAAATATATAAAATTCATTATTTTTATTAAAATTGAGGAAAATCTAAAAGCAACTTTACGTCAATAAATGCTCAACTGTAAAAAAAAATCCTCTTAATTTTAGCTACTATTTTATATATATTATTAGCTCTATACATTATTTGGCTCTTTTTTCGACCGATTTAGCTCCAAACGAAGGAATTTCTGGCAACACTGATGTACATATAGCAGGGGTGGGCAAGGCCGAGGCCGAAAAGAGCCACATGTAAATTCTAAATGCTACAAAGAGCCACTAAAAAAATAACAAAAACAAAAATTTTATTTTTAAATAAAATATTTATAAGAAATGAAAAACAATTAATTTTATTATTGTTCTAATGTACGTAAGATAGATATTAAAGAAGTATCCCTTTGGCCAAATTTTCAATATCTGGTTTAACGTCAGTTAAAGCCGTTCTTAACGGTTCTGTTAAATGTTGGTTAGTCAATAGGTACGTTCGTTTAAAATCTGCAGTAGAAAATGTAAAACAGTAAAATTCCGGCGAAATGTCATCTCCCAGGAGAAAAATATCCAAAATAGTACGCGAACTGAAAATTTGCAGAAACTTGCAAGTTAGACGAAGAGCTGATAGAAATTTTGTTTACATCACCGTGCGACAGTCAATTGTACACACGAAAAAATCAATATATTCACAATACTGGGGGCCAAATATAGTAAAACTGCGTTTTTAGTGTTACTCTCTGACGTCAGGATTTTTTTTAAAGGACTTTGAAATTTCTAGAATATGATTGAATAAAAAAATTATTCAAATGACGCGATGCATTGTAGAGTAACAATATGGGTATCAATTAAAAGGAAAAACTCTGTAGAATAGCAACAAAATTTAATTTTTGGGTGCACCTGGACGAATTAGTCTTGAAAATGTCCTTTTAAAACTTTATCCTTGAATATCCTTGGAAATTTCCAATATTCATCGATTTTCGTCCTTCTAACTTTATTAGTTTTAGATAAAAACAAAATGTACACTTCTCTTTATAAGATATTGATAGTTACAATATACAGACATAAATGAAGATACTGGAATCAGTATTAAGGAACCATGTATGCGCCCTAAACGAACAAACTGACCGTATGATATACCTACGGTTTAAATACTTTAATTGTTTTGTATACGAAGGCGTAGCCAGCCTTTCATCTGTGGGGCAGGAGTTTATATAGAGGGAAAAAATGTTTTTAATTATATTTTTTTTTGTGTATATATAACGAAATTTTTGGGTTTAAGAAAGTATTAGTTTTCTGGTAGCCTTTACAACGATACCAATTTTTTAAAAATCAGTTATTATTTTTTTTGTTTAAAATATTTTTCTTTATAAAAAAAGGTATTTTTTGCTTTCAAGTGTTTTTTTCTCAAATTATTATACACGAAGTATACAAATATGCACACCAGAAGAAATGGGGTTCAATCGCCTTTACAACGATACCAAATTCTTAAAAATCGGTTAGTAATTTCTTTGTTATTTTTTTTTTTTATAAAAAAATTTATTTTTCCTTTTAAGTGTTTTTTCTCAAATTTTTATAATACGCATATCAGAAGAAAGAAGATTTGATTGCGTTAAGAACGATATACATTTTTCAAAAATCTGTTAACAATTTTTTCCTTTTAAATGTTTTTTCTCAAATGTTTACATACAACGTATACAAATATGCATATCAGAAAAAAAGGAGGGGGTCTAATCACGTTTACAACGATATCAACTTTTTAAAAATCAGTTCAAAATTGTTTGAAATACATATAAGGTTTTTAATTTTTCGAAGACCGGACCTTTGCCCCCTTATAACACTTGTAATATAAGTTTGCAAACAAATAACTTATAAATCATTTAAAGAAGAGCAAAAGGCGGTCTACGCCTGTATTTTTATTTTTTTAGTTATTTACATATAATAATAAAAAATAATTTTTTACCAAAGATTCTATTTCGAACTTCTTGATTTCGGAGGCTAACTTCGAAAAACGGAAAAATCACTTTTTTATCTATGACTCAATCTCTTAAAAAATTGGTTTGGTCCAATACCCAGCGGAGTGCTGTACAGTGTAATGATTCTAGTATCTTCATTTATGTATACTGTAACTATCAATATCTTATAAAGAGAAGTGTAAATTTTTTTTTATCTAAAACTAATAAAGTTAGAAGGACGAAATTTGAGGATGTGGTAGTTTACATATTATTCCTTGACATATATTTTTTCCAAAAATAAATATTCGAAATTTCCAAGGATATTAGGATACATTTTAAAAGGACATTTTAAACATTTATTTGTCCTGGTGCAACAAAAAATTATTATTTTTTAATTCTACAGAACTTTTCCTTTTAACTGATACATATTATTACTCTACAATGCACCAATTCTTTTAAATAATTTTTTTATTCAGTCATATCCTGCAAATTTCAAAAATTTTTAGTTTGTATCGCACGGTGCATTCAAAAGTATAAAATTGAAAACGTTAGAAAACGAATCCCGAAGTCGTATCCTGACACATTTACATTGTATATACGGGAAGAAATTTTGCGAAATTTGCAAGTTCCTACTATAGTAAAATGTATTAAACAGTTATCTAATTTAATATATATACGTATATTTTCATACAAGGCAGGATTAAACAGTATTAAAAATATGCTGCAGAAATAGTGATGGGCGAAGTAGATATTTTTCAGTATCAGTGAAAAGAGTGATTGCGATTTTTAAATCACAGTAATTTTAATGGCTATTGCGATAGCTAGTTTTTTTAATAACACAGAAATGTGTAATAGTTCTAATAAATGATGACAATTCAGTGTTGGTGCATGTATGGATATCATTTATTCGCTCAAAAATTGCCATATTTCACTTCGTTTTTATTAATATATGCAGCCATCTTTGCTCGTTGATACACATTTTTAAATAAAAACTGAAGCGCAAATAACGCGATCAAGCAAATCAAACTACTTACTTGAAAATGTCCATTTAAAACAACCGTGGAACGATAATGAAAAAACGCAATATGTATATATACAGAGAAGGTAAATTTATAGAGAAGGTCCAAGAACGAATCAGCGTGGAAATTGTCAAATACTGGCGAAGCGCAGTTTAAGAGCGGCCAGCCAGAGACAAACGAATTTTGACAGAGCCCAACCAGAGGCAAAATACATTTTACAGAAATTGTCTCATCAAAGTAACCGCCCTATTCCCACACACTGACAAAACTCAGCGGCTGACTATTGCCTTTACTACTGCGCCTAATACTATGCCGCAAATTTATTTTAAACACTCGTATGGTGAAAATTGTTAGTGTTGTTGTTATGACCTAAGTACTGAGTACGCGACAACGGCGAAAAAACCTCAATGTTTATACATATTGTGCTTTAGGCGCAATAATTGTGACAGTAGTCATACGATGAATTTTGTCAGTGTTGCGGGAATAGGGTGGTAAATGCATGTTTTTCTTGTTAGACAACGAAATGCTGACGGCTTTTTGCGTGTTTGTTCTTTAAATTGGTTAATTACTTAAAATAAATGCATGCATAGAAGTCGAAATTATTCTTACTATATGTAATATGTATGTATGAATCAGGGATGTTGCGAATGTGGAATTTTAGACATCCGCGGATGCGGATGCGGAAAATGGGCGCATGCACGCCCACTTATGATTACATGTGTATATCTTGGGAACCGCTCCAGCAATTTCTCCCAAACTTGGCACAGTTGTTGGCCTTCACAAAACATGCCGAATGGCTGAAAATTTAAAAATCGGACCACGACCACACCCCACATATCGGTAATTTAGAGAAATACGAAAGCTTCGATAAATCAGTAAATACTGAGGCTAATTTAATCAAAATTGATGTTTGCAATAATTCTTTAGAAAAAAGTAAGCTTATAATAAAATGTTGGAAAATGGGCGGGACTTCGCCCACTTAAGACCACATATGTGTATCTCGGTAACCGTTCGATTAATTTGTACCAAACTCGGTATGATTATTGTGGTTGCCCCATAAAGGCAAAACGTTGAAAGTTATTGAAATCTGACTAAAATTACGACCGCATTTTTATAACGCTAATTTTACCCCAAATTTGTTAGTATCAAACAATCCCTTGAAAAGAAGTAACATTGTTATGACATACATCTATACAGGGTGTCCCAGAACTCAACGTCAAGCCGAAACGGGGTGACAGGATTGATTGTAACCATCATGAGAAAAATCAGAAAAAAATCTATCCCATGCAGTTTGAAAATTATGGGCATTTAAGAAAAACATAGAAATTTGTTACAACTGTAAGCATTTTTCGGTTATTGTGGTTAATTTTTATTATTTTTGTTCATTTAAACTTTGGAACCTTAACCCTAAATATCATTTCTAGAACCTAAGTCAAAAATATTGACACAATTGCCCCAAGTTTTCTAGAATTAGACTATTTGTTATACTATGAATTTAAAATTTTTATAATTTGTCGACTTTGAAAGGCCCTACTTTAAAAAAATGTACTAAAGTCCCTTGGCAAGTGGCATTAAAAGTTCGCGCATTTAATCAGAAACGTAAAGTGGTACAATACTTGTCAGTTTCATACTAAAAAAAAAACGAGTAAAAAAATAATAACCTCAAGTAACCCAATTTTTGCTAACCCATTTTACTCAGTTCAAATGTTTTGTACTCGCACAAGCTCTTGGTAGGTTCTTAATTTTACGGAAAAATGATGAGAGACTTTTACCAAAGTCAACAAAAGTAAGTAAAATTAATAAAATAATGAAAAATCTTGACCTAGTTTAGTTTAGGTTTATTGGAATAAAAGTCAGATAGGGAAAAAACGGTGACAGGTAATAAGATCAACGGAAATAAGGTCAATTGACTTTATTTCCCACCCTGGTGCGAAATAAAGTCAATTGACATTATTACCTTTTTAAAAACGAAATAAAATCAATTGACATTATTTCTCTTCCATTTGAATGAGGAAATAGCGTCAATGACTTTATCTCCAAATTTTTGTTGACTTTATTTCGCTTTTGAAAAGGCAATAATGTCAATTGACTTTATTTCGCACCAGAGTGGGAAATAAAGTCAATTGACCTTATTTCCATTGACCTTATTACCTGTCACCGGAAAAAACATTTTTTATTACCATAAATGTTCAAATTGTTTACCATCAGCCTCAACACACGCCCTACATCTTCTTAAAAAAGATCTACTTATTAGCCGGATGCATTTCGGCTCTTTGTAAAATACGATGTGCTGTGCTTTTGGGTATTGCCGTTCTTTCTTCAATTCCACGAACGGAAATACTTGGGTCATCTGCGACCTCTTGCAACACTTCTTCCTCGTAAGGAAAGCGAGCTCTACCTCCAGTCCGTATTTGATTCGGGAAATGGCCGCCCTCTGTGAGTGAACGATAAAGTCTAGCGGCGGCACTTGCGTTGCATTTGCATTCTCCATAAATGAGGTGCATGATCGCATATTCTTGTGAAGTGTAGCGCCTAGGCGTGGTAGATAACAAGGATGCCAACACAAAAGTCCAATACCAAAAGAGAGAAACCAAAGTTGCCGGTATGCAAGAATGATAGAATACAAAATTGCACTAATCGAGCTGAGAGCAACTGGGTGTGGCGTCACATTATTTTGAGAATGAGAGTGTAAAGAATAATTTTGAAGAAGAAGAAGAAGAAGCGAACAAGTGATGTAAAACTAGGTTGAATTGTACCTACTCTTCAGCTTCTTAAATTTGAACATACATTCGGTACAAGCACATTATTTTAGGTACATTTGGAACGTAGTAAAATATTGTTTCATGTAAGTAGAAAAATTGTTATAGTACAAAAGGAAGATGTAGTGCACCAACTACCAAAAATGTATGCACATAAAAATACATGTTTACTGTTTAGGTACGTATATCTACTTTTAGGTACAACTTTTTGGCAAATTGGTACAATATGAAAATTTAATATTCATCACTGGTGCGAAAAAATAATAATGTGACGTCAGCGAAAGGGTGGATTCTGTCAAATCGAGAAAGAGAGGACTAGCGGTCCGCGGAAGGCGCCGCCCATGATGCAATAATACAAGGTGGTATCAATTGTGACAGCTCGATTTGACACTGCCTTAGCTCAGTAGAACGAGAAGAAAAACGGGAAGAAATTAAGCTCCATTTGGGGGGAAAATATAAAATTTCACATTTTTTCCTAAACAAAATTTGCAAATAATAACAAGTAAGATAAAATACCTTTTTAAGAAAAAAAAATGTGTATACTGAGAAAAAATAAAAAACTATTCAACTATATTATTAGGCAAAGAATTGTTAAAGAAGTAACACTGTCTCCCCTAAGGCAGTCAATATGGCGGAATTAGAGCGAGAAGTTGCCAACTGATAACACCTGTATTATTGCATCATGGGCGCCACCTTTGTTTCGCTGCATCCGGTATGTAATCAGCAAGTCCAATTCACAAAAATCCATAGTTGTCAGTACTAAATAAACACACGCGAATACGGAAAGGTGCGCTGTAGACGAATGAGCGAAACGTACTAACTGCAGTGTTGCCGTTACAGTGTCAGACTGGTAGCGCAGCCATTTGCTTGGTATGGCGACTGTATCTGTTTCATTCGCACGCGTTTAAACGACGCATCTCCGTCTCACTGCGTGGCATCACAATCTGTCTCGCTCGCTCATGGCAAACATGTCCACTATCCATCTCTCTCATCATTTTGCCGTAAAATTAAGAACCTACCTAGAGCTTGTGTGAGTAAAAAACATTTGAACTGAGTAAAATGGGTTAGCAAAAATTGGGTTACTTGAGGTTTTTATTTTTTTACTTGTTTTTTTTTTTAGTATGAAACTAACAAGTATTGTACCACTTTACAATCCTGATTAAATGCGCGAACTTTTAATGGCACTTGCCAAGGCACTTTAGTACATTTTTTTAAATTATAAAAACTTTAAATTCATAGTTTAACAAATAGTCTTAATTCTAGAAAACTTGGGGCAATTGTGTCACTATTTTTGACTTAGGTTCTAGAAATGTTATTTAGGGTTAAGGTTCCAAAGTTTAAATGAACAAAAATAATAAAAATTAACCACAATAACCGAAAAATCGTTACAGTTTGACCAAATTTCTAGGTTTTTCTTAAATGCCCATAATTTTCAAACTGCATGGGATAGATTTTTTTCTGATTTTTCTCATGATGGTTACAATCAATCCTGTCACCCCGTTTCGGCTTGACGTTGAGTTCTGGGACACCCTGTATAAGTTTATCTCATTATGTCTAATAGCCCGAACACAATGAAAACGACGAGCTACGGACTACAGCTGTCAAATTATTTTAACACGTAGTCTTATGTAGATAATTATTTTGGCGACGACCGGGCTACGCGACGGCTGTGGTTGTGGCCAGATTAGATCTATTTCTATTTTTCCGGCGACAGATAAGGTTCTTCCTCTTCTTTTATGTCAAACTCATACAAATTCATGATGTCGCTGCCGCGTTCAAAAAAATCATGTCGCCATCGACAAAGCGTTTAGATAATGAAGATAACAAACTGGAAGCTGTGGCCCGTAGCTCGTCGTTTTCAATGTGTTCAGAACTTAACTGAAAGTTCTATCGAAGATGTTTGAAATAGACGTAAAACCACCACTGCTTATCATGTAGCGGTAGTTATCGGAAAGGTGAAAAAACTATATTGAATAGGTGTGTTCCCTAACTCGCAAGAAGTTGCAAGAATTTACAGGAATTTACCAGAAAGCGTTCCCGTACTCGGTTCTTTGGCTTCTTTTGCCTTTTGACAGTTTTACAGGTTTTACCCCACAAAAGTTGGGGAACGCAACTAATACTTGCGCCGGGTATTCAATGTTCCGCTTAGACTTTTACTTGTTAAGAAATAATTTAGGTGAGTAAATTAGGTGATTTAGTTAAATAAAAAATGGAAAGGTTAGTAATTTTTAATAATTTTTTTTGTACTTAAATTTAAAAATTTAAACATTGTATTCAATAAAAAGTTCTTAAAGGGTCGTAAATCAAACCTGCGCCACTAAATAACTACTCGCTCGCTGCGATAAACTTGAAACTTGACAAAATTGTAAATTCTTTCCGATTGACGCTGCACCAGTCGAGAGGACTTTCAGTTATATTTATTTTTTTTTTATGGGTGTGCAATAATTTTTTTTTGGGAATTGCAACTGTCTGCAAATGTCGTATGTATCCTCATGACTCTCATCTTCACAATCATGGCAAGATCGTTGTTTAAACACCGTTGTTTTCCAAAGAATTCTTCATTCTCATTCTTTTGGTTGTTTCTGAATGTGTAGAACCAGTAACGTCAACAGCGTTTCTCGATTTTAGTTTTTGTAATTCATGTTTGATCCTTTCTTCTGTGACTGGCCAGATATACGTTTTATCATTGCAATTGCATAATATTCCAAGGACCGAAAATAACAGTTATTTTTTTACCAGTTAAACTTGGCCTAATATTTTTTGTTCCGAAAGTTTTTTCTGGATAATAAACAAACAGCTTATCAAAATTAAACAAATTTGGCATCATGTGATAGAGGACTGAAATAGCTTTTAAACAGAAGTAACGAACGAAGGTTACCACCTCTATTTATATATCTTTTTTTATATCACTTAATACTAAAGAAATTCATATACCTGACCCAAGGTTTGTTCTATGGTAATTAATTCTCATTTTCTATTGAAATATTTTTCCATATGTGACTTTGCTTGTTTAGACATTTCAGTTTTAAAGCTATTTAAGTCCTCTTTCATTTGATACCAAATTTGTTTAATTTGGATAAGCGGTTTGTTTATTGTCCGGAGAGGACTTTTAGTTGGGAATAAAAAATATTTGGCGAAGTTTAACTCGTAAAGGAAATGACTGTTACTTTCGGTCCCTTCAATATTCGCATTCGCAAAAGATCCGTATTGATTATTGCGAATGCGAATATTCGCAACAACCCTGGTATGAATGTATGAATGTATATACGGTATGAATGTATGTACGGTATGAATGTTAAGTGTTTTGGTTTGAATTTTCTTTTTCGCGGCATTGATTTAATAAAAAAGATGACAATTTTTGCTTAAATACATATATGAAAATTCTTGTTCGAAGATATGTTCCAGGGTATGCTTTCACTGCAAAACATAGATATGTTATCTAATATGTGAACGTTATGCAAATATATATGTAATTGGCAAACTCGTTGGTGATTTGCCGCCAGCATTTAAAAGCGAAGAAAAAATCGGTTTTTATATTTTTCACGATTCCACACACACAAATCCACTTCAAAGATGGATTGATTGCACTGTACTTTGTAAAGAAATCGTAGTTGTGTTCATCTACTTTTTGAACAGAAAATTGAAGATCGAAGGAAAATTTAATATTACGCCCAGAAATAGCGAAATAAAGAAGAATAATGAAACACTAAGCTAGTAGAAATTAGTAACGCGAGTTCTAAGCAAATGCCATTTCCATTTAATTTTTCGGACCAAATAATGGACCAAAAGGTAAAAAATTTACCAATTTTTATTATATCGGGAAATTGAATGGAGTTTATCCTTTTTATCAAGAAAATATGCCAATTCAGTTTTTATAACGATTTTTTTTTATTGCATCTCATGTGCATTACAATTGTATATTGTTAACATTACTTTATTTAAAGTTGTAAATTATAATTTGTTTCTTGAATTCGATTTTTTTAATGCTAAATCAAAAAATTTTCGCTCAGCTGCTGCGGAACTGTGGGGCAGACTAAAAATGTTATGAACTAAATCACACAATTCTCCAAAAGCCGATTCACCCAATAAATTTTTAATCAAACTTACTTGATCCCAAAAGCGTTCTATATTGGTACAGTTTTTGAAGTTACCTTCACTCAGCTCCATTTTACGAAATTGAAATTCAATTATGTCTGCATCATTTACCAATGCAGGAAATAGGTCGAGTAGCGGCAAAATTGATACATCAGTATCCTGATAGAACTTTATGCGGTGTAATAATATGAAGATGTTTAATGTCTTTTCGATTGAAATCGAATATTATTTTCATGTGCTAAACGCTATGATCAGAGGTGGGCACTACCACAAACAAGCGATCGCTAAAAGTGGGAATATGTTAGTGTGCCTAATTCCCCTGTAGTTCTGTTGGAGTTTTGCTGGTGGCTGGTGCTCGTGATTCCATGCATCGCCGATTGTTAGGCAATTCGCTAGCGAGAGGTTATGCGACGCTCGTGTTGAAAATATCACATACGATTTTATGCATTACTGGTCGTTAAGAAATACACTTTCGATTAGTAATCGCTCTTGTGCACCAGGTAATCGCTAGCGAAAGGACAAACCACGCGCACCCTCTCGGTACGATTCAATGACATTGGCATGTTAATTTCGTTAAGCAAAGGAATTGGTGTCGCAAATTTTGTCGCTAGTACCCGTCCGGGTACCACTAACGATTTCGCTGACCCGCCAGTAGTGAGTACTGGTCACCCGATATTAGCGATACCAATTCCTTTGCCTAACGAATTTAACATGGCAATGTCGATGAAGCGTACTGAGCGGTGCGCGTGGTTTGTGCTTTCGCTTGCGATTACCTGGTACAAAAGTGGCGGTTGCTAATAGCTAACGCATTGCCTAACGACCAGTAATGCACAAAATCGCTAGTATGTGATATTTTCAATACGAGCGTCGCATAACCT
>NW_016157147.1:77730-91433 GCF_001687245.7 Rhagoletis zephyria | reverse complement strand
CCATTTCCATTTAATTTTTCGGACCAAATAATGGACCAAAAGGTAAAAAATTTACCAATTTTTATTATATCGGGAAATTGAATGGAGTTTATCCTTTTTATCAAGAAAATATGCCAATTCAGTTTTTATAACGATTTTTTTTTATTGCATCTCATGTGCATTACAATTGTATATTGTTAACATTACTTTATTTAAAGTTGTAAATTATAATTTGTTTCTTGAATTCGATTTTTTTAATGCTAAATCAAAAAATTTTCGCTCAGCTGCTGCGGAACTGTGGGGCAGACTAAAAATGTTATGAACTAAATCACACAATTCTCCAAAAGCCGATTCACCCAATAAATTTTTAATCAAACTTACTTGATCCCAAAAGCGTTCTATATTGGTACAGTTTTTGAAGTTACCTTCACTCAGCTCCATTTTACGAAATTGAAATTCAATTATGTCTGCATCATTTACCAATGCAGGAAATAGGTCGAGTAGCGGCAAAATTGATACATCAGTATCCTGATAGAACTTTATGCGGTGTAATAATATGAAGATGTTTAATGTCTTTTCGATTGAAATCGAATATTATTTTCATGTGCTAAACGCTATGATCAGAGGTGGGCACTACCACAAACGAGCGATCGCTAAAAGTGGGAATATGTTAGTGTGCCTAATTCCCCTGTAGTTCTGTTGGAGTTTTGCTGGTGGCTGGTGCTCGTGATTCCATGCATCGCCGATTGTTAGGCAATTCGCTAGCGAGAGGTTATGCGACGCTCGTGTTGAAAATATCACATACGATTTTATGCATTACTGGTCGTTAAGAAATACACTTTCGATTAGTAATCGCTCTTGTGCACCAGGTAATCGCTAGCGAAAGGACAAACCACGCGCACCCTCTCGGTACGATTCAATGACATTGGCATGTTAATTTCGTTAAGCAAAGGAATTGGTGTCGCAAATTTTGTCGCTAGTACCCGTCCGGGTACCACTAACGATTTCGCTGACCCGCCAGTAGTGAGTACTGGTCACCCGATATTAGCGATACCAATTCCTTTGCCTAACGAATTTAACATGGCAATGTCGATGAAGCGTACTGAGCGGTGCGCGTGGTTTGTGCTTTCGCTTGCGATTACCTGGTACAAAAGTGGCGGTTGCTAATAGCTAACGCATTGCCTAACGACCAGTAATGCACAAAATCGCTAGTATGTGATATTTTCAATACGAGCGTCGCATAACCTGTCGCTAGCGAATTGCCTAACAATCGGTGATGCATAGAATCACCAGCACCAGTCACCAGCAAAACTCCAGCAGAACTACAGGGTCATTTTGATTGCTCCCGCGTTCTCACCGTTACGCTCGTGCTTGTATACGTACACGTGATGGTTATGCTCTTTGAGCGTGTGCTCGTTCTCTGCCCATGCCTGGCTATGATTAAAGTTTTGCTACCTCTTCATATTTTTGCCAGCCACTTTAATATTGGTCACTGAGTAATTGAAATTAGCAAGAAACCCCGATATTTTTTAAGCTGTGACAGATGACTAGGCATGCCATATTTGAAGATCAGTGGCAAGGCGATTTCACACTTTTAATAGGTGCTGCCAATCGGTCCTATGCAGAATATCGTCATCGTCATCGTCGACGATCGTCAGCGCATCAGTAACATGACTGTCGATGGCCGTATCGTCACTTTCACTGACGATGACGATATTCATCATAGGGCGGAATATTCACCAATTAAATAGAAAAAATTTAAAACGCGAAATTTATTGCATGAAGTGAAAGGGTCATAATAACCTAACCAATGGCTTGTGAAATGGGCCATTTTAATAAGAATAGGACCAATGGACCAAACGAAAAGAAATGGACCAAATTTGGTCCATTTGGACCAAAACGGCAACCGTGTTCATAAGCATGGTCCGATATTTGTAAGAACCAGGATAAGAAGAGATAGACTCATGAAAATCTATACTTATGTAACCAGAACATCGAGCTGAGTCGACTTAACCATATGGCAACCGAACTTGCATAAATGTATTTTAAAGAGCGTATTATCTGAAGCGAATTTTCAGTATTTTCTGGTCCCTAAAATAAATTCCTGGGTGCGCCCCTGATTCGATGAAATGCATCATAATCTACAAAAAGGTGAATTTTAGATTTTTAGTTTGTAACGGCTCTTTGTATTTCAGCGACGAGGTGAGCTACGCCCTTTTCATACTATACTAACGATATATTGCGTTCCAAGTCCCACTCCTCAATAGATATTAAATTCGCCTTGAATTGATTCTTATTTGATTTGTGAACTTGGCTGTCAACTTTTTCACATTCCATTTTATTTTTATTTCGCTACGTGCAAATGTTGACAATTATCACAAAATTAAAATAAATTTCGTTGTTTTCGAGCACACAGAGGAGTATTTGCGTAGTAAAAACAGTGTTTTTCTGCTAAGTAATAAAAGAAAACACTGAACTTAATTATAATAAGCCGTTTTATGAAAAAAAAAGTTATTACACTTATGTGGAAAAAACTAGCGATTTTTAATGTTCGATGTTCTTACCTAATTAGAGGTTATCTTTTACCTCGCAAATTGTCGATTCTCGTTATAGCTAGACGTTGAACATTTCCGCTGGAAATACCTATTTAAGGATCTTATTCTTTGACTTTAAATTACAAAAGAGGGGGGATTTAGGGGCACAGTTTTAAGTACGGTTGCAAGACGTACGGATTTTATCAGTACAGTACTGATTTTTCAACTCTTGTACTGATTTTATTCGTTTCTTCCATCAGTACGCTAGTGTCCTGATTTTTCAAAATTTGTACTGATTTGTACCGAATTTTCAACTTTGAAGCTTCCTTAAACTGTACTGTAAAAAGTAAGAAGAAAATAATTTAATTAGAGTTGAAATGTTTTAGATAATGTCCCAAGAAATTAATACAACAAAAAGATCAAGCGTTTTATGGGCATATCGGCGGGGCGTTACGTACCAGGGGCGATAATATGATGGAGCTTAAATTATTTAAAAAGAAGGCTGACATCTCAAAAATAACTTTCATTTTAATAATAACAAATTTGAATATTCGAATGGCTTTTGCCTACAACCCTTACAACTCTTTTTTAGCAAATTCTTAGTCTTTAAAAGTTTTTGCCTAGTAGAAAAAAATATTTAAGCCATGAGGAAATATAGATTAAGTCCTTAAAAAGTGGTACTTTTTCACAATTTGAAAAAGTATTTAATTATATTTTTTTCAATACCACACTCGAACGAGGCAATTGAGAGGATCCTAAGTATAAAGTTTGTTTCCTGGCGCAAAGAGAGAAAACGGCTTCTAATTACAATTTTTGGAAGTGAACTTCAAATTAAAAGTAGTTTTAAAATGAAATGTATAGAACTCTTTGACTATTTAAACACTGGGAATGATCTCATTATTGCTATTCAAAAATGTCATAAATTTAAAATAATTTAATTTATTGGCTCCTGTGTATTCTGATGTGTACACTATACACTCATGTTAAAATGAATAACACTTTTATTTTTATGAACTATATTTGATTTATATACCAAAATATTCTTAAAAAGAACTCTGGCGTTGTACAGTATTTTATGTTACTTCGATTCATAATTTTCGTTTGAATAAAAATGTACTGAAAAGTACTAATTTTTTTAGCATGAAAAAGTCTAACGTACTGATTTCGCGCATAAAAAATCTGGCAACCCTAGTTTTAACGTAGCAACAGGCAAAAGATATTTGCTAAAATTTGTTTTTGTTTGCCAGATATACGTTTCATCAGTGCACTTGCACAATATTCGCATTCGCGAAAGCTCCGCATTGATTATTGCGAATGCGAATGTTAAAATTAATGCGGAAGCTCCGCGGTTGCGAATGCGAATGCGAATATTCACAACAACCCTGCTCCATATCATTGCTAAAAAAAATTGTATTCAGAAAATTTTAAAACTGTTTGGTATGCAGTTAAATTTTAATATAATAAAGTACAAGTTTCAAAATACCGTTGGGTTTTCATAATTTTTTTTTTTGTTGACGGGGCCACGGTTTTTGCATACAACGTACAAATTATGTTCGAAATGTGGATTTGTATGGTGTTTGTTGTATAACTAGATAGACTTTTATAAAAAAACCTTTGCCTTTGCCTTTGTTTTGGAAATAAAGCAAAACTCAGATTTTGGTATAATTTCCCATTTAAAAGTGAAATAAAGCAAATTTTGCGTTATTGCCGTTTGTGTTATTTTACCCCCGCAGAAATAATAGATTCGCCTTATTTTGATGTTTAATATTTTTTTATAAAAGTCTATCTAGTTATACAACAAACACCATACAAATCCACATTTCGAACATAATTTGTACTTTGTATGCAAAACCCGATCTTTTTGTTGTATTAATTTCTTGGGCATGTCAAACATTATCTAAAACATTTCAACTCTAATTAAATTATTTTCTTCTTACTTTTTACAGTACAGTTTAAGGAAGCTCCAACGTTGAAAATTCGGTACAACTCAGTACAAATTTTGAAAAATCAGGACACTTGCGTACTGATGGAGNCAAAACCCGATCTTTTTGTTGTATTAATTTCTTGGGCATGTCAAACATTATCTAAAACATTTCAACTCTAATTAAATTATTTTCTTCTTACTTTTTACAGTACAGTTTAAGGAAGCTCCAACGTTGAAAATTCGGTACAACTCAGTACAAATTTTGAAAAATCAGGACACTAGCGTACTGATGGAGGAAACGAATAAAATCAGTACAAGAGTTGAAAAATCAGTACTGTACTGATAAAATCCGTACGTCTTGCAACCGTACTTAAAACTGTGCCCCCAAATCCCCCTTCTTTTGTAATTTAAAGTCAAAGAGTAAGATCCTTAAATAGGTATTTCCAGCGGAAATATTCAACGTCTAGCTATAACGAGAATCGACAATTTGCGAGGTAAAAGATAACCTCTAATTAGGTAAGAACATCGAACATTAAAAATCGCTAGTTTTTTCCACATAAGTGTAATAATTTTTTTTCATAAAACGGCTTATTATAATTAAGTTCAGTGTTTTCTTTTATTACTTAGCAGAAAAACACTGTTTTTACTACGCAAATACTCCTCTGTGTGCTCGAAAACCACGACATTTATTTTAATTTTGTGATAATTGTCAAAATTTGCACGTAGCGAAATAAAAATAAAATGGAATGTGAAAAAGTTGACAGCCAAGTTCACAAATCAAATAAGAATCAATTCAAGGCGAATTTAATATCTATTGAGGAGTGGGACTTGGAACGCAATATATCGTTAGTATAGTATGAAAAGGGCGCAGCTCACCTCGTCGCTGAAATACAAAGAACCGTTACAAACTAAAAATCCAAAATTCACCTTTTTGTAGATTATGATGCAAATGCATCGAATCAGGGGCGCCCCCAGGAATTTATTTTAGGGACCAGAAAATACTGAAAATTCGCTTCAGATAATACGCTCTTTAAAATACATTTATGCAAGTTCGGTTGCCATATGGTTAAGTCGACTCAGCTCGATGTTCTGGTTACATAAGTATAGATTTTCATGAGTCTATCTCTTCTTATCCTGGTTCTTACAAATATCGGACCATTCTTATGAACACGGTTGCCGTTTTGGTCCAAATGGACCAAATTTGGTCCATTTCTTTTCGTTTGGTCCATTGGTAATATTCTTATTAAAATGGCCCATTTCACAAGCCTTTGGTTAGGTTATTATGACCCTTTCACTTCATGCAATAAATTTCGCGTTTTAAATTTTTTCTATTTAATTGGTGAATATTCCGCCCTATGATGAATATCGTCATCGTCAGTGAAAGTGACGATACGGCCATCGACAGTCATGTTACTGATGCGCTGACGATCGTCGACGATGACGATGACGATATTCTGCATAGGACCGATTGGCAGCACCTGTTAAAAGTGTGAACTCGCCTTGCCACTGATCTTCAAATATGGCATGGCTTATCATCTGTCACAGCTTAAAAAATATCGCGGTTTCTTGCTAATTTCAATTACTCGGTGACCAATATTAAAGTGGCTGGCAAAAATATGGAGAGGTAGCACAACTTTAATCATAGCCAGGCATGGGCATTGGTATCGCTAATATCGGGTGACCAGTACTCACTACTGGCGGGTCCGCGAAATCGTTAGTGGTACCCGGACGGGTACTAGCGACAAAATTTGCGACACTAATTCCTTTGCTTAACGAAATTAGCATGGCAATGTCATTGAAGCGTACTGAGCGGTGCGCGTGGTTTGTGCTTTCGCTTGCGATTACCTGGTGCAAAAGTGGCGGTTGCTAATAGCTAACGCATTGCCTAACGACCAGTAATGCACAAAATCGCTAGTATGTGATATTTTCAATACGAGCGTCGCATAACCTCTCGCTAGCGAATTTCCTAACAATCGGCGATGCATGGAATCACGAGCACCAGCCACCAGCAAAACTCCAACAGAACTACAGGGGAATTAGGCACACTAACATATTCCCACTTTTAGCGATCGCTTGTTTGTGGTAGTGCCCACCTCTGATCATAGCGTTTAGCACATGAAAATAATATTCGATTTCAATCGAAAAGACATTAAACATCTTCATATTATTACACCGCATAAAGTTCTATCAGGATACTGATGTATCAATTTTGCCGCTACTCGACCTATTTCCTGCATTGGTAAATGATGCAGACATAATTGAATTTAAATTTCGTAAAATGGAGCTGAGTGAAGGTAACTTCAAAAACTGTACCAATATAGAACGCTTTTGGGATCAAGTAAGTTTGATTAAAAATTTATTGGGTGAATCGGCTTTTGGAGAATTGTGTGATTTAGTTCATAACATTTTTAGTCTGCCCCACAGTTCCGCAGCAGCTGAGCGAAAATTTTTTGATTTAGCATTAAAAAAAACGAATTCAAGAAACAAATTATAATTTACAACTTTAAATAAAGTAATGTTAACAATATACAATTGTAATGCACATGAGATGAAATAAAAAAAAAATCGTTATAAAAACTGAATTGGCATATTTTCTTGATAAAAAGGATAAACTCCATTCAATTTCCCGATATAATAAAAATTGGTAAATTTTTTACCTTTTGGTCCATTATTTGGTCCGAAAAATTAAATGGAAATGGCAACCGTGCTCATGAAAGGTATAGATTTCAGATTTTAAATCGGTGAAGTAGGTAACAAAATATAAATTTAAACATTTTCTTAACTTCTGCGAAATTCAACATTTGAAAAAAAGTCTTTTTCAAAAATTTCATGCATTGCTATGCCATGTCGCGATGTAGGGAGACAGAGATGGCGCATTCAGCAGTACCGCTACTTTGGTTTTTGCGAATTTGACAAAATCAGCTGTCCGCGATAAGTTTGTTCTCGTACGAATAGTTACTAATAATTTTTCCTAGTTTTTGCTAATGAAGATTTTTAACTATAAAAAAATGCAGGCACAATTAGCTTAGAACTCGCGTTACTAATTTCTACTAGCTTAGTGTTTCATTATTCTTCTTTATTTCGCTATTTCTGGGCGTAATATTAAATTTTCCTTCGATCTTCATTTTTCTGTTCAAAAAGTAGATGAACACAACTACGATTTCTTTACAAAGTACAGTGCATTCAATCCATCTTTGAAGTGGATTTGTGTGTGTGGAATCGTGAAAAATATAAAAACCGATTTTTTCTTCGCTTTTAAAAGCTGACGGCAAATCACCAACGAGTTTGCCAATTGCGTATATATTTGCATAACTTTCACATATTAGATAACATATCTATGTTTTGCAGTGAAAGCATACCCTGGAACATATCTTCGAACAAGAATTTTCATATATGTATGCAAAAATTGTCATCTTTTTTTTATTAAATAAATGCCGCGTAAAAGAAAATTCAAACCAAAACACTTAACATTCATTCATACATTCATACCGGGGTTGTTGCGAATATTCGCATTCGCATTCGCAATAATCAATGCGGATCTTTTGCGAATGCGAATATTGAAGGGACCGAAAGTAACAGTTATTTCCTTTACGAGTTAACCTTCGCCAAATATTTTTTATTCCCAACTAAAAGTTTTTTGCGGACAATAAACAAACCGCTTATCCAAATTAAACAAATTTGGTATCAAATGAAAGAGGACTTAAATAGCTTTAAAACTGAAATGTCTAAACAAACAAAGTCACATATTGAAAAATATTTCAATAGAAAATGATAATTAATTACCATAGAACAAACCTGCTCCTTATCATTGCTAAAAAAAATTGTATTCAGAATTTTTTAAAACTGTTTGGTATGCAGTTAAATTTTAAAATAATAAAGTAAAAGTTTCAAAATACCGTTGGGTTTTAATAATTTTTTTTTTGTTGACGGTGCCACGGTTTTTGCATACAAAGTACAAATTATGTTCGAAATGTGGATTTGTATGGTGTTTGTTGTATAACTAGATAGACTTTTATAAAAAAATATTAAACATCAAAATAAGGCGAATCTATTATTTCAGCGGGGGTAAAATAACACAAACGGCAATAACGCAAAATTTGCTTTCTTTCACTTTTAAATGGGAAATTATACCTAAATCTGAGTTTTGCTTTATTTCCAACAAAGGTTGGATATAAAGCAAATTTTACCTTATTTCCCATTGCTTAGTCATACTATTTGTAACAAAAACAGTTTACTGACCAGAAGCAAAAAGAACTTTGTTTATTCCAAAAATACAATTAAACAAATAATGAGATAATTCATATGAAGAAAGTAATATTCACAAAATATGTTTACTTACGAAAAGTCTAACAAAATATAGGAAAATAGTCGTCCTTAATAACTGCTCAGCAAATTGGACATAGCGCTTTTGCATGAATTTTATCTGCATGCTTTTTTAAATGTGTTGAAAACATTGCTGGAAAGCCTTAAAATGTTTGCATGGAACCATGGCGCAATAAACAGGTGAAGTAATAAAACAGCTTTCTCGCTTTATTTTATGTCATTCGGCTGCCTTATAGTCAAATTTTAAAGGCAATTTTTCAAATAAGACAGTGTTAAATTTTTCTTTTCGCTCTAATTACTTCAGTTGGTATAATTCCGCCATGGCATTGAACAAACAAAAGTTGCCGTTCATGTTCGCAGCATATAAACCAGACAATAATGTTTTCAGTTTTATCTTCAGTTAAAATTTCTGCATTATCATCACTGGTTTCACCATATCCGAAATGTGGATTTCGTTTACGAAGACGAAGCGAACATGTGGTAGGAAGTAGTGATGTAAAAATATGTAAAATTTTACCTGCCCTCAGACTTCCAAATTTGAACGTATACTCGGTGCAAGCAGNAGTGTTCGTCGAGGAGCAAGCCGAGGCACCACTGTTTTCGACAGACGAGCTGAAGCTAGCCCTGCGAAGCATGAAAGCCGGCAAGGCTCCAGGCCCAGATGGCATACCAGCGGAGGCAATCAGGTTAGCAGCGGAAACGAGCCCTGATCTTCTGCTTAACATGTACAACAGCTGCCTTAGGGCCCGGGTTTTCCCAAGCCAATGGAAGAAGGCGAGACTGGTGCTTATACCCAAGGGCAAAGGGGACCCAAACTCTCCTTCATCCTTCCGGCCACTCTGCATGCTAGACACAGCAGGCAAAATCATGGAGAGGNGCAAGGCTCCAGGCCCAGATGGCATACCAGCGGAGGCAATCAGGTTAGCAGCGGAAACGAGCCCTGATCTTCTGCTTAACATGTACAACAGCTGCCTTAGGGCCCGGGTCTTCCCAAGCCAATGGAAGACGGCGAGACTGGTGCTTATACCCAACGGCTNATTATAAGTTTTTGGTATATTTAATTTAATTTGATTTCTGATCTCGAAAATGTCGGATTTTCAACGAATTTGTTCAACATTATTTTTTTGAGCAGCAACTTCAAACGCGAATAAAACTGTCAAATAAAAAGCCAGTACTGTGAAATNCTAGACACAGCAGGCAAAATGATGGAGAGTCTGCTCAAAATACGCTTGACGTCAGCCATAGAAAGCAAGGGAGGCCTTTCACCCCGACAACATGGCTTCAGGAAGGGACACTCAACTATAGGAGCAAGTGGCGAAGAAGTCGAGGCATNTCTAACGATCTGCATTGCAACTTTTTAATACATTCCAACAATTGCTGTACGGAAATTGCTGGAACGCGTACCGATTTTGAGTGAACGATGCTTTATTACTTTACCTTGGTTATACCATTGGAAGTGGAATTATTTCCACCATGGGTGTGAGGTGCATGCAATAACACCATACGCAATAATTGGACATCAAAAAGCAGTTTCAGAAGTGAACTAGTGTCATTTTATTATTATTCTTTTTTCTAAACGGTTATAATGACATCAGTGCATAATTGCGAAAGGAGGGGAGGGGCGGAGGACGCGAACGCGACGTCGAACGTGGGCAGCGCGGGTGGCGCGGTGCGGCGCGCGTACGCGAACCGTCGTGACGCTGGGCACTTTCAAAATTGTATACATACAAATCCGTCCACTTAAGTTGTTNGAAAAAAAAATAATAATAATAAAAAATAAAGCATGTGTCTCGCTTTATTTTCCGACATTCGGCTGTCTTATAGTCACATTTTATAGGCATGTTTTCAAATAAGGCATTGGCAAAATATTTCTTCTCACTCTAATAAAGCATCGTTCACTCAAAATCGGTAAGCATGAAATGGGTTATATCTTTTTAATAGGTTTTCAGAAAATAATATTTAATATGTTAGAATAAAGAGAAAACATTCCGTTATAGATACATGTTAGCGAGAGTTTCATATTTTGCTTGGATAAATAAATAAGAGACAATTTCTTTGATAATGGTAAAAATTTTCTGAACACCCGTTCTAGAGACTTGTGTAGTCAACTTGCTCTACTAAACTATCTTTAGTTTATGGTTTTCCACGGCTCGCACATCTCTACTAATTTTGTTTTAAATAAATACCATGTATTTTTCGATTTGACTTAAATAGGTCATATTCGTAAATTGATGACTTCCAGAGCTTTATTCACATCACTGGCTTCAAACCGATTTAAAGTTACCTGTGAATAATTAGTTTACATAAAAACCCACCAACACTTTGCAAAAGGTCCAAAGTAAATGATATAATTAAATAACACTTTCTGCAAGCGCTCCTTCCAGCATATTTCTGGGGTCATATGACCCATTGTGGAGTCTGATCGAGTTTTAATGAGACTGCCTCGATTCTCTTGTCATTTCATAGCCTTTTGACAACTGTGTCAACTTCTATAAATTTAGATGTAAGAGGATATCACCCTGTTTCTTTTTAGCTTAAAACTTTTAACGTGGGAGTTGACCGAAGTCCAGTTTTAAACATGTTTTATTAGTCATTATTATAAAATACCACATTTAGTGCGAACATTGGGGGAATGTAAACGGGTGAGGTTTTTGTTATAAAATGTATTTAATCTAACAAAATTTTATATATTATAACTCGATAAGGTTTAAGTCTTGCCATAGCTTGCATTCGCTGAACTGTGGATAACCGTTATCCAATTCTCCCGCACGATCTTCTTCTGATAAGCAATTTTTTTCCTAATCCAGGTAAAGAGCCTTATCCTTAAGCTGGTGCGAAATGATGTCTTTTAATGATTAGCTCACCCCGTTAGTTTAAGCAGAAGGAATCTATTCATTGATTTTTGGAGGATAATTATAAGTTTTTGGTATATTTAATTTAATTTGATTTCTGATCTCGAAAATGTCGGATTTTCAACGAATTTGTTCAACATTATTTTTTTGAGCAGCAACTTCAAACGCGAATAAAACTGTCAAATAAAAAGCCAGTACTGTGAAATTTAAACCTCATAATGGTAGATCTATTATCTAACGATCTGCATTGCAACTTTTTAATACATTCCAACAATTGCTGTACGGAAATTGCTGGAACGCGTACCGATTTTGAGTGAACGATGCTTTATTACTTTACCTTGGTTATACCATTGGAAGTGGAATTATTTCCACCATGGGTGTGAGGTGCATGCAATAACACCATACGCAATAATTGGACATCAAAAAGCAGTTTCAGAAGTGAACTAGTGTCATTTTATTATTATTCTTTTTTCTAAACGGTTATAATGACATCAGTGCATAATTGCGAAAGGAGGGGAGGGGCGGAGGACGCGAACGCGACGTCGAACGTGGGCAGCGCGGGTGGCGCGGTGCGGCGCGCGTACGCGAACCGTCGTGACGCTGGGCACTTTCAAAATTGTATACATACAAATCCGTCCACTTAAGTTGTTATATACTACTTTTTGTCAAATGTAACTGGGTGACTACCTACATATGTGCACTATTTTGCTTTATTACTCAAATTGTTAAGTTTAAAAATTGGTCTTATTGCTCAACGAGAAATGAAATAAAGCAAATTTGTGTTATTTCACATTCAATTGGGAAATAAAACTTGCGTTATTGCCGTTTGTGTTGTTTCACCCCCCCCCCAATATCAGTATATGTATGCTTACATACATATGGACATATTTATATCTACCCTGATTTCGTTAGGTGGTTCCAAACCATCGTTACTTGGACTAAGTTATAATATCATTGTACACAGGTATGGTGCTACAGTTCAATAACCACTATTTAAACATCAACTTTCAAAATATAATTTCCGTTCTTACCTTTTTCCGCAAATGTGATGATTTCCTGCGTATCACCGACAAAATCCTCACTTTCGTATCGATTCGCATCTTTTGACATTCCATAGTGCTCTTGACGAAGGTTATATTCATCCAGGTTTTCAGCATCTAAATAAGCTTCAGTTTCATTATTGTTACTATAATGCGAAGAGTGATTCATTTTCCCGATGTGGATATCCAATGGACCGTCATTGCTGTTGTGAATTATACCGCCATTTACCGCTTCATCATCTTCAAGAAAAGCCTTAGGTTTACTACTATGCATAAGATATGTAAATTTATTTGTGCTTTTGCTTTCATTCGTTTTATTAGATTCATCGAACCGGACTTTTGGCATATGGGCTTTGTTATATTCCCTGTTATGACTTTTTTCGACATATAAATTCGGATACAAATCACTTTTGTTCAATTCTAGATGTTGGGAGTTTGTTCTAAATCTATGGGAAGTTGAATTTCTTAATAAAACTCTACTTTTAGCTGTAGCATTAACACTAGCCCCATTTTCGTCATGATTGCCGTTTTTGATTTGCATATGAGAATTTTTAAGCTCTTTGTTGGGGCCATAACCATTATTTCGAGTCACAGAATTTGCTATCGTTTCTTTCGTCTCACCTTTTTGGTAGCGTTCCAAGCGAAGTGGTAGCTTTGTAAGACCAGTTGCAGCCGCTTTTGCTCTGATTTCCCATTGCTGTGAGGCATTTTCATTAAAGTCAAATTCGCTTACAACTCTTCGTATACCATCGGCACGATATATAGTATCCCAAATAAATTGCTTTGGAAGAGGATGAGATACATTAGGTCTATGTTTCAGGCCGAGCTTGGTTAATATCTGCCGTTTAATGGACTCCAGACGGACGCGATCGCTTAGCGTGTCATGTGCTGTAGGTATTTATTTAATTAACATAAATAACAATAAATCCAAAAAAAAATTAGTATATATGTATGAACGTGTATTTGTAAATCGTCGCATTGCGCGCAATACTTCGTGTCCGCCAAACACCCAGGGGCGGACCCGGCAGCAATTCTTGGGGGGGGGGGGGGG
>NW_016157147.1:77017-77574 GCF_001687245.7 Rhagoletis zephyria | reverse complement strand
AAACTTTGTGCAAAACTCGCGAAAATTCAGCAAATTTCCATCAAAATTTTCAACTTTTTAATCAGATTTTTTAGAATTTTTTTGAGTATGCAGTTTTGCAGCCCATTAAATTCTAGTAAAAATGCAGATTCGGAGTTAGTCGAAAATCGCGTTGATTTTTGAGAATTTTTTTTGTTAAAGGTGTTTTGCATTTTTTCCATATAAAGTATTTTCGAAAAAAAAAATTTATGGAAGAGACTGCGTGAAAAAAATTGCCAAAAATTAACCATAATTACTAGCTACTTCAAACTTGCACTTTATAATAAAATTGATTGGGCCACAAATCAGCATACTCGAAAAAATTCTAAAAAATCTGATTAAAAAGTTGAAAATTTTCATGAAAATTTGCTGAATTTTCGCGAGTTTTGCACAAAGTTTGGGAATTTTATTTTTATGTTTTTTTTTTGTTGTAGAATTAACCATATTTGTATACGGAATTAGCGGAAAAATAATAGAATGAAAATTGTTGCATATATTGTGAAAAATTTGCTGTGCCAATACTTTGTTCCGGCAGTGTA
>NW_016157147.1:49657-76994 GCF_001687245.7 Rhagoletis zephyria | reverse complement strand
GGGGGGGGGGGGGGGGTAATTTTTCAACATATATCGTGTATATACACTGCCGGAACAAAGTATTGGCACAGCAAATTTTTCACAATATATGCAATAATTTTTATACTAATACTTTTCCGCCAATTTTATATAAAAACATGGTTCATTCAACAACAAAAAACATAAAAATATAATTCCTAAACTTTGTGCAAAACTCGCGAAAATTCAGCAAATTTCCATCAAAATTTTCAACTTTTTAATCAGATTTTTTAGAATTTTTTTGAGTATGCAGTTTTGCAGCCCATTAAATTCTAGTAAAAATGCAGATTCGGAGTTAGTCGAAAATCGCGTTGATTTTTGAGAATTTTTTTTGTTAAAGGTGTTTTGCATTTTTTCCATATAAAGTATTTTCGAAAAAAAAAATTTATGGAAGAGACTGCGTGAAAAAAATTGCCAAAAATTAACCATAATTACTAGCTACTTCAAACTTGCACTTTATAATAAAATTGATTGGGCCACAAATCAGCATACTCGAAAAAATTCTAAAAAATCTGATTAAAAAGTTGAAAATTTTCATGAAAATTTGCTGAATTTTCGCGAGTTTTGCACAAAGTTTGGGAATTTTATTTTTATGTTTTTTTTTTGTTGTAGAATTAACCATATTTGTATACGGAATTAGCGGAAAAATAATAGAATGAAAATTGTTGCATATATTGTGAAAAATTTGCTGTGCCAATACTTTGTTCCGGCAGTGTAAATTTGAAAATCACCGCAATTTAAAATTTTTAGAGTTTTGATAGTTTTGAATTTCTTGAAGTTTCCCATCTTAAATAACTTGAGTGGAATTCCAAAATTTTCTAAACTTTCAAAACTTTGTGAATTTGAGAAATTTTAGTAAATCACAATAATTCAATGTAATGATGAATACTAGATTTCTAGAAATTTTTTATTTTTCAAAAATTTTGAAAATTGTAGGAATTATACAAAATTTTTTCTAAGTAAAAGTGTCGAATATACAAAATTCATCAAACAAAATAAAAAGTTTTCGAATGTTGAAAATGTTTTCATATTTCGTCGTTTTTGCAAGTTTAAATAATTTTCGTGATTCTTGAAGATCCAAAAAATTTTTAGACGTTGATGTTTTCAAAATTTTCAAAAAATTTAAAATTCTCAAACTTTGTTATATCAATACAAAATTTTGGAAAAGTTCCGAAAAGCGGAAAAATTTTGGAATTTTTCAAAAATGTTAATATCTTTTAGAATTCTAAGAATTTTCTATTTTTTACACACAAGTACCATGAATTTTTCGACAATTTGTGATGTTTCACATTTTTACATTTTAGGATGGATTTTAGGATAAATAAAATTTTCAAAATTTTGGAAAATATAAAAATTTCTAAAATCTCAATAATTTTGTACATTTCAAAATATTCTCATTTTACCAAAATTTCTAGCATCTCCCGGATTTAGGTAGTTTTTGAAATTTTTTTTTTCCCCCAATATCCCCTACCTGGGTCCGCCACTGCAAACACCACATATAAAATTTAATAAAATATGCCTATAGAAAAGATTATGTAACAATTTTCACACATTCGGCCCAATTATGGTTTTTGACTTCGACGTCGATGTAATTTTTTCCTAAAAAAAATAGCCCTCGTAAGTTCAAGGTGTTCCTCGCAAAAATACTGTGGTCAGCGTAGCTGGAGTTGGACTTACGAGGGCTATTTTTTGATGAAAAAATTACATCGACGTCGAAGTCGACAATCATAATATCATGTCTCCAAAAAACTTGCAAAGTAGAGGAAACTGGAGGGCAATATGCAAGTTTTACTGGACAAATTTTAACTTGTAACAATTTTCAAGCAAGAAAAACAGCTGATTGTATGTTGCAGGCTGCAATTGAAACTAATAAAGGAATTATTTATGGGGGTCTTAGAGTGGAAATTGACCAAATAAATCTATTTAAATATATAAAAACCTGTTCATATATTAGGCGAATAAACAAGAAAATAATTAACTGCTTATGAAATTAGCAAATTGTTACTGGTTTTGCGTTCACGTACATTTTTGGATATTTTCCTGTTTAACCGTGGAAACACAATGCCGGCGAACGGCGAAATTCCCGCTGTCAAAATTAGAACACCCGCCGGTATATGAAATTGAACACAGCCAAAGCGAAATGCGAAGTTTGCTCGGCGGCGTTTCGTGGCGATAGATTTATTTCTATCACTCTGCTGGGCGATGGCGGCAGTACATGCCAAAGGTGGCCGTATGTTTTTTGTGCTTTCAAAGATTTAGAAGAAAACAACATATAACACGAATTATTTTTGTTGGTTGAACAATACAGTGATCGATTCGGTAAATCTGGCTTAAAATAAAATAATTTATAATAATTTCCCCTTTCCTTATATTTTTATTTGTTATCATTTCATTATTTCTAAATATGGTTTCGTTTTTCAAAATATGGTCACCTAAATTATAAATGCGACAAAATGGTATCAACTGTTTTCGCTACCGCTCTAATTCTGTTAAAGTACGCAAAATAGCAGGGGGAACGGTGAACGACGGCATCGCCCAATTCGGCGAACTTTGCCGTTCGCCGGGTATTGTGTTTCAAGCATAAGAGCGAATGTTGCCAAATTCTCGGAAATTTAATTACTGGCAAGTTACAACTTTTACATGAACAAACCGAATATCAAAAATTGGCTTTCTCAAACATTTTTTTATTATTCCTTCTACCTGAACTGTCTAAATGTGAGCTTATTATTATTCAGTCAACTTTATAGAGGTGGCTTACATTTTTTTCTATGCCACATCATACATAATATCTGTGTTCGTATGGAAAAGTAGCATATGTCGAAAGGCTGGCTTTAGTATAAATCGGCATTCGCAGCATACGGTTGCGAATGACTTACGGGCGCTAAGCCGTTAAACAACATTTAGCAAATAAACGTGCAAGAAATAGTTCCGATGCTAGCAAGTCAATATTCTTTTTAAGTCTCATCAAAAAATTCCTTGTCGTTTAAAAAATAAAGGGAATGCCGCATTATACTAAAGCCGGCCTTTCGACATAAGCTACTTTTCCATACGAACACAGATATGTACATGAGTGAAGCCACGTGAAGTTCACCATCCAAACATCGTTAAGTGACGTATTTTCGAAAAAAGTGTAAATTAATACTTTAAAGAAATTCATTTGTTCAAGTTATTGACTTAGATTCCAGCTCTTAAGAAAATTCATAAGAAGTATTTTTCATTATTTCTGTTGCTTGAAAAAGCACTTTGTTTTTGCTGCAAAAAATCGGTAATCGCTTTTAGAGGTAACGTATTCTGGAAGGCATAGCGTTATAATGCCTTCGAACTTTTTCGCTTCTTTCAGGCACTGCCGAATGCAAAGTAGAATGTCCTATAATATTTCTTTTTTAATTCGCTTCTTTGCTTCATTTCAGGGAATGCAAGGTAGAATGTCCTACAATATTTTATTTGTTTCACTTCTTTGCTTCATTTCAGTGAATGTAAAGTAGAATGTCCTACAATATTTTATTTGTTTCACTTCTTTGCTTCATTTCAGGGAATGCAAAGCAGAACGTCCTACAATATTTTTTTTTTTATTTCGCTTATTTGCTTAATTTGGGGGAATGCAAATTAGAATGCTGCATCGTAGTAAGCAGAAAAATAGAATGAATAACCAAAAATTCTTTTTCTATCGTTACTTTCTGTGGAAATTTGTCTCGCATAAAAATCATGTTTTGCTTTGTTCAATTTGCAGCGAAGTTGAAGTCAGTCAATGAAGTGAAGTACAAGAGTGAGGAAATACAATTATAAGCTTAATTAAATATGCAGGTACGTACATACCGATTTTTAAGTAAAATCTATGTACATACATACCTAAATACTTACATAGGTATGTATAAAAACTGATTTATAAAAATTTTAATTAATTTTAATCTTTTAAGACATTTTCTGATTTCAATTTAATATAAATAAGCATGTACTTATCTAGGTATTCTACATTAGTTTCTCTGTAAGGCATTATTTGTTCGCTTCTCTGGATTCTGTTTATCCATGCGTTCTCCCTTCGTTTGAGGATAATGCTGTGGGTAAGGGCTTCCGCCAATGACATGCCCATGTTAAAATAATGCCTTCTTGAAGCGAAAGGATAAGCTATTCCCATCGCCTAGCCCGTTTCCACTTTTGTTTCTCTGGTAATCGTGTTTTTTGCTGGGTAATCTTGAGAGCTCCAGACTAATTTAAAAAAATTTGCTAGAAGAAAATTTTTTTCCATTTATTGTGCGTAATTTTATATGACTTTTTCGTTTTTCTTCAGAGCTGTAAATAGCTCTTAAACTACAATAGATAGCGGTATGTAATTTGGTATTCTTATCAGAGTGTCCAGATTGGACGATTTAGCGCCAAATTGGCGAATTTTCTCGATGTTTGCGCTTAAGAATTTAAGAAATCGCCTTTGGCGATTTTGGATGATTTTTTCCTTCACATAAATTTTTTGTGCAAAATGTGTTCGTGAAAAGCCTGTTGTAGAGTTTGAACTTTAGTTTTGATGTGGCCAAAGTCTGCACTGTTGTACGCCAACCACGGTAAGAGCTTGTTTTCAACTAGGTTGTGTAAAACTTTCAACTTTTCTTCTCAGACACTGGGCTGTATGCATGCAAACGCTTTTTCTTAAAATTTCAGACCTTTTACTCGATATTTACACTTTTTGCTTTCTCTGTATGTATGTATGCATGTATGTTTGTTAGGGCCAAATCACGCAATCAATTTTTGACCAACTTTTCGATGACCTAGAGACTTGGAACTTCACAGTTGGATCGGCAGTTGCTTAGTTTTTATGCATACGGCTATATATGGTTTCGAACAAAGTGTGGAGATAACTGTTCTCGCCTTATTATCGCTTTGTACTTTATTTTTAGCGCTGAGCACTAAAGTATTATTATTGAATTAATCAATCATATGAGTTATAATACGTTTATTTATTGCGCAGCCATATTGCAAAATGTGTTAATTTTTGGTTTTAAAAGCTATTCTATAACAAGATGTCATTGTTAAAATAAAAAAATTTTAAGGTCGATTTCATGAATTTTATATTAAAAAAAAATTGGCGATTTTGGGCGATTTTTTGGACACCCTGATCCTTATAGATAAAGATTTATACTTCAATATATAAAACCAACATATATACGAGCATTTTTTTCTTGAGAGCTGCAAACTGATTTAAGAAATTTTGCCAGAAAAAAATTTCTTTTCCATTTCTTTTGCGTAATTTTATATACATTTTTCGTTTTTCTTGAGAGAACAGCCCTTAAACTACAATAGATACGCTTTTAGTTAAATATCTATACTTCGTCATACAAAAGCAACAACGTCTATATATTATAAATAATTTCTTTTGCGTACATGTTATTTTTGACAATAATTTGTTTTTGCAATATTCACCCACCTATGAAAAGGCAATTGTGCAAAATATACGTCATTCGACTACAAATATTTTTCTACGAGTGTGCCAATTTTCATACCGCTATCTATTGTAGTAAATAACTTGGACAAAATATTTGTATTAAAACATAATAATGATAATTACTTTGCAACTAAGTATTTTATTTTTTTTTTTAATCGGTGAATTGACGAAATTTGCATGGTACATTTCATGTCACATGCATACGTACATACATATCGTGACCCGAAATGAAAAAAGACGTAGCACACATCGCCACTGAAATGAAAAAAGTGGAGACTGATTTTTTTTCATAAAACGATGTGGGGATTTGCGATTCGATGAAATCCATCATATCAATAAAAATGAATATTTATTAGTTACGACTTTTTGCATTTCAGTAGTGCGATTCAGTAACTTTTAACAATGCGACTTGTAGAGTTGTCAGCTAACAATTTTTGTTGTTTGCAGTAACGATTGTGCGACTCACTAACTGTGCTGCCGCTAATGGGCACAAATCTGTTGCATATGCCAAGGCTTTCGTGTGTGCACAAAGTGGACAAGCATTTTATATGGGAGAAAAAATCGAGTTTTGAAAATCTGACATCAGATTCGTAATCAACCCCAGAAACCCACTGGAAACGAGTTTCAATCCTTGACTATGCTTAAAAAGTTCAGTACCAAGTTTTAGTAATTTCTTTTTAAATTTGATCGCCTAATTGGATCCGCCATTTTGTATTTAATAAAATTTACTCCAGATTCGTAATCAACGGCCCCAAAAACTCCCTGATTCCGGGTTTCGAACAAATGCAATCATTTTTTAAAAAATGTATCCCCTTTTTGGATCCGCCATTTTGAATTTTGAAAAACTGACTTTAGATTCTTAATTACCAACCCTAAAACCCCCTGGTAATAATTTTAACCCATGAAAATCCTTTGATTTTTGATTTTTTTTTGCTAGCGGTGCTGTTGTAAGATAAAAGTGTAGAACGTACCTTTTACGTTTTATTAACAACACCAATCTAGACGTCGTCAAATTAGCGGCCTTTGTTATCGTTAACGACAACAGCTGATTTGGCGCTAACGAATGTTGTTACCGTTTACCGAATAGCTAAGTAGTTAAAATTGTCGTTTAGCTGACTTAACAATAACAAGAGTTGTTAAAATCTCGTAGTGAATCGCACCACAGGTGACGATATGTATGTACATGGTAGTGTATTTGGCGCATACTACTTATTGCATGCCAAGCGACGATTTATAAACTGCTACTTTTGGATATGTAAACAAAGCACTAGGCATTATTCTTAAATCAATAAAAAATTTTGAGATTACCTAAGAAACATTCATTAAATTATCGCGAATAACGCTTAGTTAACTAGCACTAAAATCATGCATTTACGATTCTTCTCAGGGCGTAATTCACAGCGCGTAGTTCAACTATTGGTAACTTAACAACTATCAAGAGTTTAACAATGCATTCATATTCATAGTCGTACAGTTACCCTTGGAAATTCATATCGCCTGAAATTATACAACTTCGAAAAATCTGAATTTATTCTATGCAAATGTGAATTTCGTTCCACAAAAAATTTATATTCGACAAAAGTTTAACTACAGGACAGGGCTGGCAGACGTCCTGGGTTTCCAGGATTTATAGTGGTTTTAAACAAATTGTTCTGGTGTCCTGGTCTACGCTTAAATTGCCGTGGTTTTTAATGAATGTCAATGCAGACACCCATTTCATTGTTGACCGAATCGTGCTATGAAAAAGGGTTAAGCTTTCTGTTATTAGTAATCGAAAATCGATAACGAAACGTCTTTTCTAACATGTTGAAAAATATCACTCAACAATTACCTTCTTTCTGTTTAGTTTATTTGGTTAAAATCCTGAATAGATACATGACTGAAAAGTCATCCATACTACCAAATAGAAAATTTCAGGGGCTAAAATCTGTTCTAAGAGGCCTTTCTTAAAGTCATTTCTTTCTGCTTTCCTCTTTGTATTGAGCGGCACAAATTGAAGGGCTTCTGCATTCGCTATCCAAAGAAGTGCTTCCAAAAGGGCTTTTGTTGGACGTACCTTTTGGAGAAGTTCTTCTAAAGCTTCTAAATGGTTTCACATATATAGTAACTTAATGAACCAAAGTTATACGGTAACATACATAAAATGATATATTCCTACGAACTGATAACCTCCTCCTTTTTTGAAGTTGGTTAAAACTGCTTGTGATTAAAATAATCAAAACGTGAGCGTTTCATACAACATATCGCACACACACACACACGATCAACTCAAAAACAAATTAGGGCGATTTTTGTTCATAAATCAATCCATCCTTTACATCCAATTAATGGAAATATTTTTTTCTTCGTGATTATATACATTAACTAAAAAACTACTGATATGCCTGTTTTTGTATTAATTGCGATAAATCTGTACGATCCACAAGCAGTTAAATTTCTCTCTCTGAATTTTGAATTAGCTCACTTTAGATCTAGGTGTGCGACATCATCATCAATCATTCAGCTCTACGGATTGTGCCACAAAACTACTTTGCTTATATTATCAGAAATTACTTCAAAACAAAGCAACAGTACTTATAAGGAATATAATGGCACCATATTCACTTGTATCTTTGTTTTTGATTTGGATGATAAGTGGCATTGTCGATGGGTTCAGGATTATGGCAGCCCTACTATTAATATAACTGTGAATATAAAAATCGATAGTTAAACCCTTGCCAGTGGTAAGCTACGCACTGTAAAGTTGGCCCCAAAAATCAAAATTCAAGGGATTATTAGTTAACGGAAACTTCAACTATTCAAAGAATTTTTCCTTTTTTCCTAAAGCATCATTGCCTTCTGATTTCTGTGAAAAAAATTATTATTTTGTATTTTTAAGCAATGTGAACGTTCATATTGAGCCCAATTCTTGATATTATCGTAAGCGACATAAGGCAAATTTTAGAGAGGAGGTTCTTTTTTAATTCTCTCTTAAACAGTGTAATATTTATATGTATTTAAATTAATAAAAGCTGGTTTTTAATAAGACTATTAATATTTCGTATCTCTCAATGTTTAAAGGCCATTGTGGTCAGTGGTTGGAAAGCACTACTGCCGCACCGTAGGGCCTAGGTTCGATCCCTGGTCCGGGCAACACCTAAATTAAAAAATGTTTCTAACTTAGGTCGCCCCTCTTTAGGCAATGCAAAACCTTCGAGCGTATTTCTGCCTTGAAAAAGCTTCACATAGAATCCATTAGCTGGAGGCGGCGTACAACTGTAGGTTCCTCCCTATTTTGTGTACCGACACAAGAGACACGACACAATTTGGAGAAGCGCGGCCAAACACCTTGCAAAAATTTAAACGCCAAAATATTATTAGAATGTATGATACATTATTGACAAAATAAAAAAAAACCGTTTGATTTATATTATGACTACAGAAACTGTACGCATGTAAAATTGTCCACTCTTACTGATTGAACTGGGTTTTATTTTTTTATTACCTGCTAAACACCCTTGCCGAAATCGGAGAGAGCACGGCAGAAAAATAAATATTACATACATATATAGCTGCCCGAAACCAAGAGTCAACGGAGGAGCTAACCTCTTGAAAAAATCTCTGGGTTGGAAAATGTTATAAGTCGACCCGTTCTGGTGTTCAGCCGCGTCGACGGGAGTGATCCGGATACCTGGCGGCCTCCGAGTCTACCTAGCCTTACCCCTACACACGGATCTCTGTGCAGGCGGACCTCCATTTTCTGACACTCGTGGGACCAAAATATGAATTCAATTTAGGGTAATCAGCTTTTCAGATGACCAGAATCCGAGATGGAAAAATACTTTTTCAGTGTTTAATAACATTTGCTAACAAAACTTTTACTCAAAAAACAATTTTTTAACCCTGGAAGGTCATGCCTATTTTGAGAATTTTTGCTTAAAGAGGAGGCCTGGGCAGACCAGCCTCCAATCGTTTCATTGCTAGAGCTGCGGTATCAGTTCCACTAAGAAAAATAAGGCCCCAAAAACACCCCTATTTTAACCCAAGGGCGGAGGACAGGCTGCTACTGCAGGTCAAGGGGACCCGGAAGAACATGTCCGAGCCACGAAGAAGGCCTACTATGATAAAAGGGCGGCCACTAGCGACTGTGACCATGCAGGTGGAATTAAAGGGATTGATTAATCAGGTCGCTACAGCCATGAAAGGATCTTTAGCAGCAGGAAGTTATTGCAAGGGAAGTGAAAAAACAACGGAAGCGGTAAGATTACCTAGAATTCTTGGAGTGTTGCCAAGTATCCTGGCATATCTTAAGGGAACGCATGGACTACGACGAGCGAGGAATCATTAGGTCTCGTATACACACACTTCCCAGCTGATAGTACATAAGGCGCAGTGCAACAAAGTTCACTTCACGTTGAAAAATAAGGTCATATTTTTACGTATGGTCTTATTTGTCTAAAGCCATTATGGCTTTATTGCACCATAATAAAAAGTAACCCGGTAATTCTGTAGTTTAGGGTACAACTTGCCAAAAAAATTTCCAAAAATGTCAGGAGGGGTTCCAATCGGCGCGTTTTTATCCTTGGCTTGGGCTCATATTAAAATGCATATTGTTAACGATAGGGGCAACACTGGAGTCGAGCTATTGCTAAAAACCGTTAAGTGAAGTCATTCCGAGACACAAAGCATCAAAGTCAAATTACCACCGTTAAATCAAGCACCACAACCATAGCGGTCCTTGCTTTAAGGCGATTAAACAGAATATATATATATTTGATTGCGATCGGTTTGTTGTTTTCTTAACATTAAGCAATATTTGAAATTTAAATACTAAATAAGAAAATAGTCATATATGGAGTACACCCAGTGGCGCAACCATATTCTATTCACAGGAATTTAATGTTATTAGAGCTCTAAATAATATCGAGTTCCTTTTAAGTCGCTGGAATGACACTGTATGAGAAGTGAGTGTAGAAATAAGAAGATTTGGGTGATCATTCATTTTTTGTTTTTATTTGTTGTTTTGCGCCAAGGCGTGCTTTTTAATTTCGGAAGCAACAGTAGGGATTTTCAAGTCGCGGTGTATTTGGTTGTTTGGGACATAGAGCGGAGCGTTCACAATCATTCTAAAGGTTTTTGATTGGAATGAATAGAGTAAGAGCTTACTCTCGTGCGAGTAAATTTCTGAGCTTCATTCCCAGGGCTTTGTGTTTAGTGAAAATATGAGTTTTCCACGTAAGCTTGTTGTCGAGATGCAGGCCTAAGTATTTTGTCGCATCACGCTGTGGAATATCCACGTTATTGAGTTTTACGGGCGGGCAGGTTTTACGTTTAAGGGAGAACGTAACCTGGACAGACTTTATCTCATTTGGCTTAATTCGCCAATCTTTCAGCCATTGTGTTATTTTGTTTAGGCCATTTTGGAGTTTAAGCGAAGCGAGTTGTGGAAGGGTGTCCATTGCGAGAATTGCAGTGTCGTCTGCAAATGTGCCAACACTTGCTCCTTCGGATGCTGGTAAATCAAATGTGTATAGCAGGTAAAGGATGGGACCCATCACACTGTCTTGAGGTACTTCAGCTGAACTTTCGTAGAGCTCAGACTGCTCCTCGCCGAAGAAAAATCGATTTTTGAGATAGGACTCGATAAAGATATAATAGTTTATCGGGAGGGTACTATTTACTATTACTATATTTTGTAAACTAAGCCGCCATGCCATACTCGATCGAAAGCTAGAAATATATCGAGGAATGCAGCTGTACAATACTTTTGTGTTCGAATGCAGTTTTCAAGCCTGTGAACTTGTTCGTTTGTGCTGTGTTTTTTTCCTGAAACCTAATTGGTGATTAGGGATACTCTTTCTTTGTTCCATTACTGGCATCAATCTTTTGAGAAAAAGAGTCTCCAGAATTTTAGAAGCGATGGGTATCAAACTGATTGGGCGATATGACTCAACTTTGTCTGCACTTTTTCCTGGTTTAGGAATCATTTTTACCTAGGAAACTTTCCATTGAGGTGGAACGAAACCAGATGAGAGAATTGCGTTATAAATATAAGTCTGGAAAGTGATTCCTTCTTCCGGGAGCTGTTTTAATATTTCTCCAGTGATTAGATCGAAAACGGGAGCCTTCTTAGCTTTGAGTTTTTTAATCGCTTCCTTAACCTCAGCTTTTGAGAATTTTTTTATGGGTGGCCTCATTTGGTAGGGTTGTTCGAGAGCCTGTGTTACTTATTGTGCAGTATTGGGAGAGGGTTCAATTTCATGCGGAGTAAAAAAAAAATTTTGGTGACGTGCGAATGTGCTTGCTTTATCGCCCATTGGTTGTTTTCCATTCTGATATCGGGTTGTGTCAGAGTTGGTCTCTTTAATTTTTTTGCTGCTTTCCAGAGGAAATAATCGCTGGTAGCTGTTGCATCTAAGTTACTGAGATAATGATGAAGTTTTTGAAGTTTTCAACAGCTGCAATGATATCTTTGCTAGATTTCAGCGAGTGTTTCAAATTTAATTTTGGAGATGTTAATCTTTGGAAGAGATTCCAGTCAGTTCTGTTGTTGTGAAGGTAACATTGAGAAGTTGAGTCAGCAAGATTATTGCTTAGAGTGACCATAACGGGAGAATGGTCTGAGCATAAATCGAAACAGGGATTACATATTATTTCATTATCTCCAATACCTTTAAACACGCAAAAGTCTATTAAGTCTGGAATTTTTTTTTGTATCGGTTGGCCAACACGTTGGAGAGACTAAGGAGGTTGAGTGAAGATTTAATCGTGCTATAGCCGCAAATAGTTGTCGGCCTTTAGGAGTGATGAGGCGAGATCCCCATTGTGGGTGTTTTGAGTTGTAGTCTCCTCTAGCTAAAAACTTGCTTCCTAGAGTTTTGAAGAATTTAACATAGTCTTCTGACTTGATCGCATGCATGGGTGGGCTATATACTGCTGAGATTGTTATTTGGCCTTTCAAGTTCTCGACAACTATATTAGTGGCTTGGATAGCTTCCGTGCTGTATGAGTTAATATTAAAGTGTTTAATATTTTTATACCCGAGCGCACTTGTACACAAGGGTATTATAAATTTGTTCACATAACGGTTGTTTGTAACAGGCAAAAGGAATCGAGACAGATATAGACAAATGTGTACATAAATAATCAGAATGAAAAGAGAAGTCGATTAAGCAATGTCTTTCTGTCCGTCCGTCCTTCCGCCCGCCCGCCCGTCCGTCCGTCCGTGTACACGATAACTTGAGCAAAAATTGGGATATCTCAACGAAATTTGGTCTATAGCTTTCCCTTTACCCAAGGTAGGTTGGTATTGAAAATGGGCGTAATCGGACCGTAACCACGCCCACTTCTTATATAACGGTAGTTTTCAGAAATACGAAAATTGCGATATTTTAATAACTACTGAAGCTTATTCACTAAAAATTCATATTTACAATGATTTTTAGACTTAAGATTAAAATATATTATAAATTTTTCGAAAATGGGCGTGGCCACGCCCACTTATGATTACATGTGTATAACTTGGTAACCGCTCCACCAATTTCTCCCACACAGCACAGTTGTTAACCTTGGTACAACGTAGCAAACGGCTGAAAATTTTTAAAATCGGACAATAACTACGCCCACATCCCATAAAACGGTAATTTAGAGAAATACGAAATCTTCGATAAATCAGTAAATACAGAAGCTAATTTATTCAAAATTGATGTTTACAATAACACAATGATAAAACTTTGGAAAATGGGCGTGGCACCGCCTACTTATGACCAGTTATGTATATCTCGGTAACCCTTCGATCCATTTGTACCAAACTTAGTATGATTATTTCGCTTACCATATAAAAGCAAAATGTTACAAATTATTGAAGTCGGGCTAAAATTACTCCCACTTTTCATATAACGGTAAATTCCAGAAATTCTTTAAACTTCGATATTTCGAAATTTAAGGACGCTAATTTACGCAAAACTGATGCTAACAACAATCCCTTGAAATAAGTAACATTATTATAGAATTTTGGAAAGTGGGCGTGGTACGGCCCACATCTAACCATATAAGTTTATCTCATTAAGTATAACTGAAACTGGGGTAAGACCACTCTTCTTACCATGTAATGGTAGTTTTCAGAAAGGTGATGAACTATATTTAAGACTTGCGCCGGGTATTTAATGTTCGGCTGCACCCGAACTTAGACTTTTTTACTTGTTTTTATTAATATAGCTGAGCCAGCATGTACTTATCTATCGGGATGCATTGTATAATAGAGTTTATAATTCGGTATTTGAAAATAGCTTTTTTCGGTGAAATGGGTTTCGGATATTAGGAGAATACCTATATTATGAGACTTGAGTAGCGTTTTAACCCCGAGTGCGTGTTTTGATAAGCCGTTAGCATTCCACAGGAAAATATTCAGAAAATACAGACAATTCTTGGTGAATGCCTACAAATACTATTGTAAGATATTTAAGGTAATTCGTCTGAAATAAGGCCTATGTATATTGCATATCTGAAATTGCCACCAAATATACTATACAGATTCAAGGACAATTCACCATCGAACCGGATCATTGTTAACGTAAGAACTTTTTCACGGCCATAACGCTTTCGTTAGGTGATATGACGACCACAAAACCAAATTTGAACTTAAAATGTTGGTCAAAACATGGACCAAATATCTCAATACAAACGGGTCTGCTAGTAAATAAATATATAAATACATATATCTTACTGATTTAAAAGAAAACCCCATATATATATGTACATCTTCAAAAGCAGGAAGAATGAAGAAAGCAAAAATTTTTTACGAGGGCGGCGCGTTCGATCGAAGGGCGCGGGTTGGCGAGCTAGCGCTGACACAACGATACCACTAATGATGGGAGGCAATCTGATCTACGTAATCGATTGATTACAAATGCGAAAGTCGAATGGGCTATTAAAACATTTGGTCCTTACAAGTCACCGGGCACTGCGGTGATTATAAGAAGCTGTCTTAACATGAGATGAAAGTCTCCTTCATGCCCAAGGGGGGTAGATCCCCCCACACTAACCCCAAAGACTTCAGACCTATAAGTATGACGCCTTTCCTCTTCAAAATTTAGAGAGGATAGTGGATGATTATGTACGGGCGTGATTCCAACTTTTGGGCTCCCCCTAGCGTAGCATTCCTACACGAAATCAAATCTACGGAAACTACTTTAGGCTCGCTCGTCAGGTTGATGGAAATGAGCTTATCGGATAAGGAGACGGGTGCCTTAGAAAAGTTTTGAGTTGACCATAACGTAGCGGCACTCATTGAGACTATACTCTTCAGCGGAAAATGACCACTAGGATTGGCAACACCACAATATGCAGACAGGTCTGCAGAGACACCACTCAGGGAAGGGGGTGGAAGTTCACTTCCCTCTCCTCTTGATTATTACAGTAAATGCCTTGTTTCTGGCCCTGGCACGTCACTGCTTATGCTGGCGAGCTGGCAATTGCCATTAAAGGTAAATATTTTAATATGCGAATGGATATTTTGCGATCTTATACGGCCATACTTAGAAACTGGACAGAAAGTAGCGGACCCGGAAAAACCCGAAGAAATTTTCTTTACAAAGCAACACAGGCTCTCTTCAGTCTCTCCGCTAATGTTTAAAGCTGTGACGTTTCCTTTGAAGGAGGGTGTTAAGTGTCTAGGACTTATATTTTAGAGAAAACTTACGTGGAAACCTTATATAGAGGACAGCATTAGGAAGGCCAACGTTGCTTTATACACATGAAAATAAGCAGTCGGAATCAAATGGTTACTAACACTTCGTATTACGCATTGGCTTTAAACTTCAGCGGTCAGGCTAGTACAAGTATTCCACGTATGGTGGCCATCAACTCGAAGCGCTAGTTAACTAAAGCTACTGAGCAAGGTCCAAAGAATAGCGTTTTAGGCATTTCAGGAGCTCCCAAAGCAAAGCCCTACAGTAAATATGATAGGAAAACATGTGGTCGCCGCTTCAGAACTCACTTTTCACATTCCGCGAAGTTATAACCAAGAAATCGACTAATACCTGAACCAACCTTCGATATGCTCTTCAAGACGAGCATCCCGTCAAGAAGAGAATGGCAAACACCAAGACCACGGAAGGGGAGTAAAATTTTTACACGGATGGATCCAAGCTAGAAAATTGTGTTGACTACGGAGTTTTCTTTAAGGAATAATGACTGGAATTATTCGTCCGAATTCCGGACCGCTGCAGTGTTTATCAGGCAGGTTTTAGGTATAAAGAACCTTAGTACACATGCCGTAACAAAGACTATGTTTATCACCTTCTCGGATAGTCAGGCAACCATCAAATCAATGAACGCGGTAATGTTAAAATCAAAGGTTTCACAGGAATGTCTCGCAGTTACAAACAATATTAGCGCCGTATTCAAGGTCACCCTCATTTGGATACCAGGAGATAGAGATATTGAAGGAAATTGCACGGCCAATGAGCTAGTAGAGGTAAAATTTGGCGACCTTCAAGTTAGGTACTAGGTTAATATAATTCCTTAGGCCAACAGGTCATGTCTAGAGGTGGGGCACTTGTATTACAACTAGGCTACTACTATGGCAACAACTACATAAGAAAAGGACGAAATAACTGCTCAGCCTCGCAAGAGGATATATTTCGATGGTCACGGCTTGCTTATCCGGTCATTGGCTACTTGGTGGGCACTTTTCGAGACTAGAAATATTCTCCCGCGAATATTGCAGAAGTTGCCGAGATGAGGAAAAGGAAGAAACAGTGGAGCACTTCTTCTGCAGTTGCCAAGCTTTCTCCAAAAGCAGAACTGGCTTTTTACCTCTCTTAGAAAATAGAATAAAGCCAATCCTACGCATCATAAGGACTTCAAAATGGTTCTATGAAAAATAGGCACTGAAGTTCCTGTGTTTCGCAGTTGTGTCACAAAAAACCTGCAGAGTCTAAGCGAGTTGGTTATTTGAATCAGAATAACCAGTGTTGCCATTATAGATTTTTTTCGACTATATTTGGGTTTAGCCGGAAAAAGTCTTGTTTAGCTTCTGGATTTTTTATTAGCTTTTTGTTAAAATTATTTCGCTTCTTTAGCATTTCGTTCTTGCTCGAAATATTACCTACACAGGTTAGTAGTGGTAAAATGTTTAATGGGATTTTTCGTTTTAGGTATGGAGCGAAAAACAAAAACAAATTATGTCATGATATTTTACTTAGACGAGTTCTCATTTAAAAAATATGCACTCCTAATCTGTGTACGAATATTTAAATTCATCTGCATCTAAACGCTCGCTTTCAAAAGTTACTTAGGGCGAGCACATGTCTGTATTTTAACACGCCGGAAAACACAAAGAAAGGTTTCTGAAGCTTCGACTTTATCCGATTTCTGCCTGGGTAGGTTTTTTCCCTCTTTCGAAATTCAAAAGTTGCAAGACGACACGGATAGGTCGAAGCTCGACGGAAGTGTCGGTGGATGGTTTTTTGTATTGTTTCCCATGTCGAGCGGGCGCTAAGGAATTTGTCGAAGGTCTATTAAACTGCTCGACTTTGGCAAGGAACCCTCGAGTTGATTTCACCGGGTAAAAAGCGGAAGTACCACGCCCACTTTCCAAAATTCTATAATAATGTTACTTATTGTTGTTAGTATCAGTTTTGCGTAAATTAGCGTCCTTAAATTTCGAAATATCGAAGTTTAAAGAATTTCTGGAATTTACCGTTACCGTCTGGTAAACTACCGTTATATGGGATGTGGGCGTGGTTATTGTCCGATTTTAAAAATTTTCAGCCGTTTGCTACACTGTACCAAGGTTAACAATTGTGGCAAGTTTGGGAGAAATTGGTGGAGCGGTTACCAAGATATACACATGTAATCATATAAGTGGGCGTGGCCACGCCCATTTTCAAAAAATTTATAATATTCTAATCTTAAGTCTAAAAATCATTGTAAATATGAATTTTTAGTGAATAAGCTTCAGTAGTTATTAAAATATCGCAATTTTCGTATTTCTGAAAACTACCGTTATATACGAAGTGGGCGTGATTACGGTCCGATTTCGCCCATTTGCAATACCAACCTACCTTGGGTAAAGGGAAAGCTACAGACCAAATTTCGTTGAGATATCTCAATTTTTGCTCAAGTTATCGTGTACACGGACGGACGGACGGGCGGGCGGGCGGAAGGACGGACGGACAGAAAGACATTGCTTAATCGACTTCTCTTTTCATTCTGATCATTTATGTACACATTTGTCTATATCTATCTCGATTCGTTTTGCCTGTTACAAACAACCGTTATGTGAACAAAATTATAATACCCTTGTGTACAAGTGCGCTCGCTATCCAAGCCACTAATATAGTTGTCGAGAACTTGAAAGGCCAAATAACAATCTCAGCAGTATATAGCCCACCTAAGCATGCGATCAAGTCAGAAGACTATGTTAAATTCTTCAAAACTCTAGGAAGCAAGTTTTTAGCTAGAGGAGACTACAACTCAAAACACCCACAATGGGGATCTCGCCTCGTCACTCCTAAAGGCCGACAACTATTTGCGGCTATAGCACGATTAAATCTTCACTCAGCCTCCATAGTCTCTCCAACGTGTTGGCCAACCGATACAAAAAAAAAATCTAGACTTAATAGACTTTTGCGTGTTTAAAGGTAATCATAATGGGCGTTGCCACGCTCATTGGCCAAAAATTAACAATATTCTTATTTTAAGTATAAAAATTATTGTAAATATCAATTTTTAGTAAATAAGATTCAGTAGTTACTAAAATATCGTAGTTTTCGTATTTCTGAAAACTACCGTTATATAGGAAGTGGGCGTGGTTTCAGTCCGATTTCGCCCATTTTCAAGACCACCCTACCGTGGGTAAAGGGCGTCCCAAGGATGGTTTTAGGCTAAACAAAAATTCTATATGTAAAGGGGGCGTGGCACCTCCAATACAAACTGAATTTTTTCATACTCCATATCTCCGGAAGTGTTCTTGGTAGATATACGAAATCAATCGTATACTCTTGGAGAAAAATTGGAGCTATTGGAAAAGGGGGCGTGGCACCTCCAATACAAACCAAATTTTTCATACTACGTATCTCTGGAAGTGTTCATGGTAGAGTTCTAGAACTTAGCATGTAGATATATGAAATCAATCGCATACTCATGAAGAAAAATGGGAGCTATTGGAAAAGGGGGCGTGGCTCCTCCCATACAAACCGAATTTTTATACTGCACATCTCTGAAAGTATTCATGGTACAGTACTGGAACTGCGTGTGGAGATACATATGTATGTATGTATGTATATGAAATCAAGCCCATACTCATGGAGAAAATTGGGGCTATTTGAAAAGAGGGCGTGAGGCCTACAAACGTACCGACTTTAAGCTATCTTTGAATGTATTTATAATTCTTCTGTAGGTGTGTTTGTGAGTGAAATCCTCCAAAATGGTTGTACGGATTATAACAAAATTTTTTGTGTTTGTTTGAGTGGGTCTCTGGATGGTTTACAGTTTCACAATTTAATCCGACAGTTGGCGCTGTAGTTGAGTTATTACTAAAAATCTTATTTATGATCCGATTTGGCTAATATTTTAAATATGTATTGCAAAAACGTGCTGCCAAGTGGCGCTGTGGATGTGATTTTCCAATATTATTATGCGTTCAAGATTTTAAGGTATTTCTTCTGAAATAAGTATATGTATATTGCATTTCTGTAGAACAATGATTCGCACCCATTTTGAAATTGCCACCCACTATACTGTTAAACTTCTAGGACAGATTCACTATAGAACCGGGTCATTGTTGCCGCCAGGGAGTGAAGAGGAAAGAATTCTTCAAATTTATTTCATTTTGCGAATAACCTTGCTATGAAATGCTGCACAATTGGAGAATTTCAAGAACTTCTTCAAGCATATAATGCTTTCCTTAGGTTATTTAAAGCGGCAAATTACCCCCAAACCATAATCTTAGCAGATGAATGTGCCAATGATAATCGTAAACGTTAATTGTTGGTGAAAATGTTGGACCAAAGAGTTTCAATAAAAAAATAAAAATTTTGGGCGGGACGAGGTTCGCCGGGTCTGCTATTATTTTGATATTTGCGTTTAAAATTTAATATCGGGCGGTGTTATATGTATAATGAGCTAGACATTTATAAAAAATATTAATATTAATTGTGCGAGTTCAACCTATAAAGATTAAAACCAATAATTAATTTTTAAGTTTTATTTTTTCGCTCAAAGAAAATCATGATTGCTTAATTTTTTTATTTTTCACTTAAGAATAATGCTCATTAAAAAACTCAAAAGCTTTAACAGCATGATTTCTGCCGTATCCTTTTCAGAGGTATCGACACCTAAAATTTTTAGGTTAGTTAGATTTCAGTTGGTTGCGTCTGTATGGCTTTTTAAATGTTATAAATAATCATTATTTCTGAGCAAAAAAAAAACAAATTAAAAAAAAAAGATTTTTTGCTATCGAAAAAATAAAACTCAATAATAATTATTATTTTTAAGCGAAAAAAATAGAAATCGTAAAATAATGATTGATTGCTGATTTATATTATTTTACTCATAATGATTACCATCCCTGGTTACAACTGCGTTAATGAAGATCTTTGCGCACATTGTCGCTTACGATAAAATTGCAGGTACGCGAAAGTGTAAACAAAGCAATCGATAAAGTTTATTTCATTTTTTCTCCCTAAGATATTAAAACTTGGAAACTTGGGAACATGCTTGTTGGTCAAAAGCCTTCAAAGCGCTGTCAAATTAAACGTTCGCCTATTTAAAACTTTGGGCGCTTACAGGCCAATTTAGTATTCACGCACTCCGGCAATTGCCTGCCAAAAGTTTATCATATTTAGTCATACAACATGGGGCCAACCGAAATTGAACCGTGCGCGAAAAAAGCTGTCTCAATTCCCACCGTTTGTTCTGCGTGAGATTTTGCTTTGATGTTTCGTTCAGTGACATCAAATGCAAAGACTATTTCAGTTTACGCAGAAAAACATATTAGGCGAAGTACGTAAACAAACGGCGTGGCTTTATATAAGGTCGGGCTGTTAGAGCAAGTGAAGGAAAGCTGCTCTTGGCCAACCTTATAATAATATTATTATTTTGGCGCTTTCACTTCTGCTAAGTGTTTGGCAGAGCTTCTCATCCAATGGAGGGACCTACAGTTTTATGCCGCCTCCAAACGGCAAATGGATCTAACGAGAAAAGCTTTTTCAAGGCAGAAATACACTCGGAGACTTGCCATTGCCTGCCGAGAGGCGACGGCAGTTTAGAAAAAAACTTTTGCTGTATTTCTTTTGGGATATTGCTTAAACCAACGATCGACCCTTGTTCCTACATAGTGGCAGTACCCACCTCTAATCATTCGGCTACAGCGGCCAACCTTTTACTATATTTCCAATATTTTTACAGTTCTTAAAATGAAACAAGCAAAGCGAGCCTGTGTTGGGCCAATCGCTTAATGATGACATGGAAAGGCTTGTCATCAACACCGTTCAACGTTAAGATGGGAAGTAAAACCGAGGGTCCTTCAATTTGTGTTCCACTCAGCGTTGCCGAAAGCTTTCGCTGAAAAATCGTCAATTTACCCCAAAAAAATCGTCATTTCGTCCAAAATATAAAATTTTTGTTTCTTATATTTTTGTAACAATAAAAAATACAAACAAAATTACATAAATTACGTACAATAAATATGGCCGCTAGGGCGGAGTGATTTGTTCGGAGCAATATTTTCAACAAAAGTGTATAGCAAATTCAAATTCTACGATTAATTGTAAGCCGAAATGGCGAGAAAACTGTATACCTAAAATGACGTTTAACTCTCCCAATTTTCAAAAGAAAAAGCAGTATATTTCATGAGGAAAACATCAGATTTTGTAAATGAAAAGTTAATTCCTTTCAGAGAAAAAATATAATACACAGATTTTTCTTTTAAAAATTGGCAGGGTCAACGTCTACTTAGTTTGTTCACCATTTTTGGTTATAATCGAACTTCGAATTCCAATATGCCCTACATTTTTTTCGAAATTAAATTACTCCGCCCTAATCACCACACATTACAAAACCAAAGGGAACCCACACTGCATATGGGTTACTAAAGGTTGATTTGTAATTGTAACCGACAATTTAGATTTACGATTTAAAACACAACTGCTTTTAAATTGTTGAACTCCACTGATGTTAAGTTTTTGAAGATTTTGATCTAGTTTTAAAGTGTAACGGGGGCATTTATTAACGATGATAATCTTAACTCAACAAATTCCTTCTGCTATTTTTCTGTCTCTTTCAAATGAGTGTCAGCAGTGCAAATTAACGATTTGGTTATAATTCTAGAACAAATTTAATATAACTAAAAGCACGGTTCAAGAACAAAACTAGATAAGTAAATGCGTGGTTGTATTTTAGATTACGTTTTCAGTTAACAAATTTTGTACATACATAGGCACATATATGTATGTATATTTACATACATACATATATAATTAAATGGATAAACTAAAAAAAATCGTAATTTCGGGTGGAAAATCGTCAAAACGTCATTGAGCTAAAAAACGTCAAATTGACGACGAAATCGTCAATGCGGCAACGCTGGTTCCACTATCAAAATGCACCTCAAAAAATGGACGGGACGTTCAACAAACAAATAACTACATATGTAATTGTATTTTTTATTTAAAAAATGATAATGAAAAAATACATCAATTTATTTCTCTATATGTTAGCAATAATTTGTATTTTTAGAGTTTTTCAAATAGATACGTATGTATTTTTTTACAGGCAAGGAAATTTAGTGTAATTCAAAATAACAGTTCACAGAATCAAACATCTTGTATTGTTTATGCGCGTAAAGTTCATTGCCGTGATAAAACTCACCTTCTTCTTCTAGAAAATCGTACTCCACTTCCGCTTCGAGCCATTCATAACCCGTATGATCGATTGGTAGAATTGAATCGGTATTAGACGTCCCAGTTTGCTTTTCATTTGTTGTAGCTGCCATTATGGAAGCCCGTTTTCGCGAAGATAAACAATTACCACTACGTATACTCTTACCACTGGCATTACTGTTTTTTCCATGCTTTATTTTTGATTTGAGTGACGTGGAAACATCATCGAAAACATCTTCTGTTGCTTTTTGGGAATGTGAAACCGGCGATTTAGAAATTGGTTTGTGGTTTGTGGTTAATAAAGGTAAATTTGAAACTATCTGTGGTGGTTGTGTTTGACGTTGTTGTTGATGTGATAGTACGGTAAGCGGCTGTAGCGGCGCTTGGGTGGTTGTATGCGCAACTGTTTGTGTTTGTGTTTGAGTTTGAGCCCGGGTAGAAGGCTGTTGTGATTGGCTACTTCCATTGATATTGCAGTTGACATATTTTGGCCCTTCGAACCACACTAATCCAATAAAGAGCCAAACAAGATTCGGTCTAGGCCGGTTACGGCCAACACGCGCTGTATTAGCAGACGCTGTGAACGTTGACGACGTTATCAATGCTGGCGTTGGTGCTGGACTCATCATATCCTTTCGCGTTCGGTCACTCAAGGCAATAATTTTGGTGTTCGCTAGACGCATTCCTGCTAACACAGATCCTGCTAAAATAGATCCAGCCGCTGCTTTTGATAATATAAAATGCACGGAAGGGGCATTTGTTGGGATTGTTTTGCACGCATTGAGGTCCCAAATACCAAAACGATGATTGGTTATATGAAATAATGTGTCTTTTTCACTACTCATATGTTGCTGCTGAAGAGTGATGGATTGTTGCTGCTGCTGTTCTTGTATATTTATTCGTCGTCGGCGTCGTCGTCGTCTTCGTCGACGATGTCGCTTCCAATTGTTGCAAAAAAGTTTACATAAGTTATTCATTTTTAATTGTTGGTCGTTTGCAATGGAAACCATCTGTTGCTGTTGTTGTTGCTGCTTCTGTTCTCTTGACACTTTTATTACAATTGCCCTTGACCTTGGGACAGATATTTTCACTCGAAGCGCGGCTATTATATACCGGTAAAAATATTCCGCCATATGGATTAATTGATGAAAAATATATTTGCTTAGATGCTTTGCACTACAACGAGCAAATCGCATGAACTTTGTTTTTTTGCTAAATAAAATCTCTCCGTTTAATTTTGTGGCCGTTTTTGTTAACGTAGTCACATCTTTAGTAGAGTTAAAGCAATGTGCGTTTTGATAGCAGTGCAGTGACCGACAGGAAAACCAGACGGGACATTCAAAACAGAGGCAGGTGGTACTTGTTAGACCTTGTGGTGGAAGAAAATTTCTGAAGTCTTCTAGTTGTTGTGGTACTTTTTGCTTTTTTGCCGGATTTTGGCTTGGTTGCTGTTTTTGGGCCATCTTTCCTGCCCTTGGATGTTTTTTTAATTTAGAGGGTTGATTATTTAATCTGGTGGCTACATGACAATATGGACATGTGATAGATGTTGAATGTAATTTTGCCAAGCAACAGCAACAATAACAGCGATAAAAACAGTAGTAACGACAGCAATTATAGTAGCAGTATATACAATGCGGATAGTTAAATGCATGTTGCCTATAATGCCGTTGCCAGCACCAATACCAAGTACACCAACAATCATCACTCGAATTTCTTCCAGAAATGCAATTGCAGCGACGATAACAACAAAAACACCAAAAGCAACAGCACAAGTCAAATTTCATAATAGCATGCATGCATTCATTCCAATCGGTATTTTTACCTTTTCTATTTTGATCCTCTTGTGCGGGCGCACTTTTATTTTTCGCATTAATCGGTATGCCTAAATTTGCTGGCCTTTTTTGATTTGTTGACATTGTAGATTTGGTAAGCTTTGCACTAGATTTAGCACTTGTACTGGTTAAGAGATCGTGAAGCCTAGGATTCTGTCTCATCAACTTTCCATATTTTGTCTTCTTCCGTTCCACTACAGCTTCATCCCTACCTCTGAAAATTTCATGTTCAAGTTTTGAAATGCTGCTGGATTTAGTTCTGCGTTTGTTTAATTTAACCATGTTTGGTTTGGACGGTTTTAAATAACGGCTATTATTATGCATTTTCACATAATTATTGTCATAGGTTTCTATTATAGTGTTGGCTATGTCAAATAATGGTTGAAATATCAAAATCATTCTATATTTTTGATGCGAATGTGACCTATTGCAATCGCTACAGATCTTGAGTCCACCAACACTGTAATTTTCCTGTTGTTTTTTGCTGCTATCGATACCATTAAAATATTGGCAAGCGTAATATAAATGCAAAGTTTTCACCTGCTCACATATTACTGCAGAAAAGGCTAATTGGTTATGAAACAATCGGTTTTCTTGTGGCACCAGAATATAAAGTACATGATCTGTTAAAAAAGGCGTATTAAATGTCAGCGTGACGGGATCCATTAAAAGCGTTGTTAGCAAAAAATTATGACAGGTCTTTTTAAAATTTTGTGCAATTATGGCTGTTGTTGCTGTAGGTACTCCTGACAATAATATTAGTCTTCCTGTGGTTGTACACGCAGTTCCGGCGTCTGATGATATTGTCATTTCGGTGGACGGTGTAGTAGCCCCTTGTACAAAAAGTGCAAACATTTTTCCAGTTAGCACTGCAAAAATTGTCAGCTGATTCTGCCGGATTGCATACGGTAGCTTCGGGATATGATCTTGCCTCTTTTTTAATTTGAGTGTAGCAAGTTTTATGAGTTCACAAACACAGTTCAGTGCAACTGCCCTTTGATTCCGTAATCGTTGCCGTTGAAATAGTTTTCTCGAAATACTCCAATAAGAGCAGCAGCAGAGTAATAGAAGCCAACGCCAGAAAAGTACAGTTCGCTTGCGAACATAGCGCAGTGTGAGTGGAATTACTTCTACGAAAATTGCAAGTAGCATACACAATGTTATCTCGAAGATATCATCAGAGCGATGTTGGTTGATTACTCCAGCAACACCTCGATTACTTTTAGCGTTGCTCCCTTTAGTACGCTCTTTTCGTTTCCATTGCTGCTCCAGACTCCAACTTTCAATGTTGCCTTCGCTTTCCCTAACAATTTCACTTTCGTTCTGGCGGCGAAAGTGACTTTCTACATTTCTATAACTGATAGAATTGCGCGCATCATGATTATTAATGCATAGTGTAAAGTAAACATTCCATACGGTTAAAATTGTGGCTGCCGTTGAAGATGGACAATTGGATTCTGCATGAGTACTCAACGTTATATTTGATGTTGTTTTCGTTGGTAATAGCCAATATTTGGTTATGGCGTTATTAGTGTTGTTCACAGTTATCGCATTGGATAGTGGTAGCAATAAAATTGCAAGGAACATTGGCTCCAAACAGCAAATCATACAGAGTTTAAACACATTTAATACTTTCATAACCGCATGTGTTGTTAATGCTGAAGTGTTGATTATCAATAGCTAAAGTTAAGAGCATACATACATATTTTACTCATTGGTTATGAAGCTAATTAAACTTATGCAGTGTAGGTACTTTTACATATAGGTACAGTTGTGTTCAAAAAATATAATGTCGCTACAGCTCAGAATGACAAAACCTATTTTTTTGCATGTTCTAATTTACAAATTGAAGATTTGTGTTAAGATTTTTATAAATGGAATGTAACAAACAGAAAAATCAAAATAAATTTATACTTTTGGTACGTTATGAGTCTTTATGATGTACTTACTTATACATATGTACATATGTACCAAAAACCTGCTGTTAAAAAAAATAATACGGCTTAACTTGAGAAGCTCTAACATTTAAGGAAATAAAAGTTCCACCATAATTATGATTCTTTCAGTTATTTCACTATTTTTTAATGCAAGACTACTACAGCGGACAAAATAGAGGGCAGTCAAAGAGCGGAGAAGCGGGATAGCAGCTAATAGAAAAACCGTGTCCGCTGAAAACGCGCCGAGACGCTGAGTGCGGCCGAGCTGACAACCCTCAAGACGTCATCATGGATGACGTGTTTAAGGGATGGATGCATCTTATAGCTTTTTTCGGAGTCTATTTCAGGCCAGGTATGCTCCTTGTGGACCGCAAGGATGAGATGACGGTCACGTGGCTGACAAGCGTGTCAGGTAAGGTAGAAATTTCAACCCCTAAGCACGAAGAAAGGAGATGAAATCCGCGGTCCCATAACATGACGGTCTTCCTCCTGACGGACTCAACACCTCAAGATGGCTAGTCATAAACAACTCTATCGAAAACACGGGCCTACGTCTAAAAGTGGACATTGACAAAGACGATTTCAACAGTGTCAGGCGGGACGGCTTTAGACTGAACTACAGGTTTGGCAGCATTCCGATTAAACCTTGGAAGCAAAAGTCCACGGGCGACAGCCCGACTGCAGTAGAGGCTGGTCAGGGAACATCACAGCGCGAACGAGCAAGGGAAGAGCTGATCCCGACTGAGAGCAGCATTTAAGGTTGCCAGATTTTTTTGCGCATAATCAGTATCTTAGACTTTTTCATGCTATAAAAATCAGTAAAGTTTTATCCAAAGCAAAATTATGAATGTAAGTAACAAAAAATTTCTTTTATAACGCCAGATTATTTGCATTTAACAATACTTTGGTACAAAAATAAAATGTTTTTCATATAATAAAAAAAATGTTATTAATTTTCACATGAGTGTACATTTTAACATGGTTTAATATCCATATAATATCATTGTACACAGGAGCCAATGAATTATTTAATACTAGCAATTACCCGGCGTGCTTCGCTGCGACTTAAATGTGTTTTTGTGTTATAACTCTCCCCCTAAGCTCTTATGGCCTCATTTACAAAATATTTTTAAAGAACTTTATGAAGTTAGATTTAAGAAAAAATCGATCTATGAAGCATTGTTTATTTTTTTTTTTGAGTTAATATATTTTCGAAGGTAATTAGAAAATATGTAAAGAACCGACTTT
>NW_016157147.1:9602-47239 GCF_001687245.7 Rhagoletis zephyria | reverse complement strand
AATAATATTGCTGTACATATTTGTATAGTAGGGAGATTTTTTCAAATTATATAAATATACGTTATTTGAATATTGAATTAATACACGTTTGAGGAAAGGGTGCGATAGTAGACTCCAGTTATAAGATTATAAATTAAATTTCCAAGAGAAAGTCGGTTCTTTACATATTTTCTAATTACCTTCGAAAATATATTAACTCAAAAAAAATAAACAATGCTTCATAGATCGATTTTTTTTTAAATCTAACTTCATAAAGTTCTTTAAAAATATTTTTTAAATGAGGCCATAAGAGCTTAGGGGGAGAGTTACAACACAAAAATACATTTAAGGCGCAGCGAAGCACGCCGGGAAATTGCTAGTAGGATTATAAATTAAATTTTCAAGAGAAAGTCGGTTCTTTACATATTTTCTAATTACCCGCAGTAACGTCGCTCATACACATCTCTTTTGCCTTTGTGAGCTCGTGTTTGATCGGCACTGATGTACAGTTTTTTCGCGTAGCTATGCGCTGTATTTGGCAACCAAATAGGCTTATGCTTGTACGGCTTTGTAATTTTTTGTAACTTTACACCCAAAAAAAGGGTGCTTATCTTCCAAGAATAAAAAATATAAGTATGCCACTCTGCGTCTTTTTACAAATGCTTCGTTTTAAAAAAAAAATATTAAAATCGGTTTAGTACTTTGAGAAACAAATCGTTACAAACGTACTCCATATAATCAATTTTATATAATAGTATAGATTTATGGTATTTTTGAATAGCAATAATGAGATCCGTGTTTAAATAGGCAAATAATTCTTTACATTTCATTTTAAAACCACGTTTAATTTGAAGTTCGCTTTCAAAAATTTTAATTAGAATTCAGTTTTTCTCTTTGCGCCAGGTAGCAAACTTTATACTTAAGAACCTCTCAGTTACTTCTTTTGAGTGTGGTATTGAAAAAAACCAAATTTAACATTTTTTCAAACCGTGGAAACGTACCACTATTTTAAGACTTCATCCATATTTCCTCGTGGCGTAAATTACTTTTTTCTACTGCGCACAGACTTTGAAAGGCAAATAATTGTATTAAAACAGTATCTAACTCGATGTCTTGTATGCAAAACTCTTTTACAATGTCAGTAAATTGAGTAATTTATTGTAAGTTGTAGTCGAAAGCCATCCAATAATTCAAATTTGTTGTTATTAAACTGAAAGTAATTTTCGAGATAACTAACAACACTCGACAAAAATAGGTCAGCCCTCTTTTTAAATAAATTATACCCCAACACATAATCGGTACGCAACGACTAGGCGATACGCCCATAAAACGGATGCTCTTTTTGTTATATTAATTTCGTGCGCATATTAATCATTATCTGAAACATATCAACTATAATTAAATTATTTTCTTTTTACTTTTTACAGAACAGTTTAAGGAAGTTCCAATGTTATGTAAAAGCCTTAAAAAATCCTAAAGTACTTTTTTTGTGTAAAATAGAATTACACAAACAAAATACATGGGGAAAATTACCGAACCGAGTTACCGAGTACCAAACTCGGTGCGAAGACCACTATTACAAACTTGTATGCTCAGTATTGTACTGATAAAATTAGTACGTCTGGCAACGGCAGCAGCATTACCCCCAGCGAGGAGATCAAACTACCCGCAGTCATCCCTTCGCTTCTGCCAACAACGCAGGAATTATGGGAGGGAAAGCTCGAGCGTGACTGCAGTAGTTCGAGCGAGATGAGGCCTTCCGACATTGATGAGCCGATGCAGAGATAACCGACCCATAATTGTAGCCGAGTTAAACCTTAACTTCTGCATTACAGAGTTTTTGAGTCAACAATAGGTAGCGTGCCAGACGAAACTTAGCTTGTCAGGAACCCGATAAACATCGTCTTCGCTGCCGTATACCTTCCGGGAGACAGCAAAAAGTTCCCCGATTGAGGGCCTGAAGCGGATAGGTCACTGCTGGAAGAAGGGACTCATTCTCGTCATGGGCAGCGATGCAAATGCGCACCATGGGGAGTGGGGTAGTTAGGACACCAAAATCAGGCATCAGTCACCTCTTGAATTTATTGTAAGTAACGACCTAAACATACATATGTAATATGCAAAAATATAGTGATAGATTACTGGATGCATTCAATAGTAGCTATCAGGAAACGTAATCAAACCCCGGAAATCATTCGAAAACTACACGGTGGCCTGATGACCTCTCAGTACTCAGGAAAGGCGTGCGGAAGCAATTCACGAGCATAGCTATATACAATAAAGATATCAGAAAAGCAAAGAGGGAAAGCTTCAGAAGCTTCTGCGTGAATATAACATCCACTCCTGTAGCGGAGTGACTATATAAAGGCCTAGAATGGTTAGGATAGAGTCCCAGCTAGCGAGTCAGCTGCCAATGGCATGCACATTGGTAGAGAGGAGGAACGCGTGCTCTGTCCTGCTCTCCACACACTTTCCGGATACATCAGACCAGACTATGGTCAGGAAGAATCTTCTCGCGAGTTATTGTCGGATGGGTCCCCCAGCTGTGGATAGTTTTCATCCCGCTTTATTGCAACGGGGAGAGAACCCAGTTACCCTACAGGTGCAATGTGTATCTATCCTACGGCAGAAACGGAGGTTATTCTTGAGCTCACGCCACTGCAGACTAAATAGCATAGAGCAGGCAACCATACGATCCCTAATAAACTTCCCCAGTGAAGGGTGAGGTAGATAGAAGGTATTCTCATCTCGTTAATTGTAATCTCACCGGTAAGAGATACTCATTACCCAATTCCCATGAGACGATATAAGCAGAATTATTAGCTTCGAAAAAAAAAACCTTAAAATAGAATTAGCGAATAAAGCAGAATGCACCGACACTAACATCCAGGAGTACTTCCAGCTGCACTCTCTAATTTGATACACAGGCTGCTCAAATCACCCTGCATCTTTGGGCAATCAAATATCACTGTTCCCACGGGCAGACCCCCTAACAGGGACCGAACATAACAGTTATTAATGAAAACTGTCATGGAAAAATTCTCCATTAAGGAAATGTTCTACAACTAAGTTATACCTACCAGGGATGTTGCGAATGTGGAATTTTAGACATCCGCGGATGCGAATGCGGATGCGGATGTTTCAACGCTAACTTTGTTCACATAACGGTTGTTTGTAACAGGCAAAACGAATCGAAATAGATATAGAAAAATGTATACATAAATGATCAGAATGAAAAGAGAAATCTATTAAGCGGTGACTGTCTGTCCTTCCGTCCGTCTGTCTGTGAACACGATAACTCGAGTACAAATTGAGATATCTTAACGAAAGCAACTACCGTTGCATGGGAGGTAGGCGTGGTTATCGTCCGATNCAAAACGAATCGAGATAGATATAGACAAATGTATACATAAATGATCAGAATGAAAAGAGAAATCTATTAAGCGGTGACTGTCTGTCCTTCCGTCCGTCTGTCTGTGAACACGATAACTCGAGTACAAATTGAGATATCNTAGATATAGACAAATGTATACATAAATGATCAGAATGAAAAGAGAAATCGATTAAGCGGTGACTGTCTGTCCGTCCGTCCGTCCGTCTGTGAACACGATAACTCGAGTACAAATTGAGATATCTTAACGAAAGCAACTACCGTTGCATGGGAGGTAGGCGTGGTTATCGTCCGATTTTGCCTATTTTCAATACCATCCGTCCTACGTTCAAAGGAAGTATACACACAAAGATACTTCCTTANAATATAGAGCTAATTATGTGCTGTACAATGGCCCAAAAAAGTTAAAGAAATGGTATTCCTTGTTTGTATCACATAGAAACGTACGACTGTCACGTATGCGACGTATGGAAATACCCATATGTGTATCTCGGTAACCGTTCGATCAATTTGTACCATCTCGGGACGATTATTGTGGTTGCCACATAAAGGCAAAACGTTGAAAGTTANCCATGCAACGGTAGTTTTCAGAAATACGAAAACTGCGATATTTTAGTAACTACCGAAGCTTATTCACTCAAAATTGATATTTACAATAATTTTTAGGCGAAAAATAAGAATATTAAACATTTTTGGGAAATGGGCGTAGCCACGCCCACTTATGAATACATGTGTATACCTTGGANCTCATTATATCTAACGGAACGTTCTATCGAAGATGTTTGAAATAGAGGTATCCACACCCCTGCTTACCATGTAGCGGTAGTTTTCGGATCCGCCCGAACTTAGACTTTTTTACTTGTTAATAAATAATTTGGGTGAGTAAATTAGGTGATTTAGTTTAATAACAAATGTAAAGGTTAGTAATTTTTAATAATGTTTTTTTAGTACTTGAATTTAAAAATTGGAACAGTGTATCCANTACCAAACGGCTGAAAATTTAAAAAATCGGATAATAACCATGCCCATATCCCATATAACGGTAATTTAGAGAAATACGAAAGCTTCGCTACATCAGTAAATGCTGGAGCTAATTTATTCCAGATTGATGTTTGCAATACTTCTTTAGCAAAAAATACGCCNAGTATCATGGCAAGATCGTTGTTTAAACACCGTTGTTTTCCAAAGAATTCTTCATTCTCATTCTTTTGTTTGTTTCTGAATTTGGAGAACCTGTTTATTTTTAATCCTTTCTTCTGTGACTAGCCAGATATACGTTTTATCAGTGCACTCGCACAATATTCCAGGGACCGAAAATAAAGTTATTTTTTACCAGTTAAACTTGGCCTAATATTTTTTATTCCGAAATAAAAGTTTTTCTGGATAATAAACAAACAGCTTACCAAAATTAACCAAATTTAATATCACGTGAAAGAGGACTGAAATAGCTTTTAAACAGAAATAACGAACGAAGGTTACCACCTCTATTTATATTTTTTTTATATCATTTAATACTAAAGACATTCATATACCTGACCCAAGGTTTGTTCTATGGTAATTAATTATCATTTTTTATTGAAATATTTTTCAATATGTGACTTTGCTCGTTAAGACATTTCAGTTTTAAAGCTATTTAAGTCCTCTTTCATTTGATACCAAACTTGTTTAATTTGGATAAGCGGTTTGATTATTGTCCGGAAAGGACTTTTGGTCGGGAATAAAAAATATTTGGCCAAGTTTAACTCGTAAAAAAATAACTGTAATTTCCTGTCCCTTCAATATTCGCATTCGCAAAAGATCCGCATTGATTTTTGCGAATGCGAAAGCGAATGCGAATGTTAAAATTAATGCGGAAGCTCCGCGTTTGCGAATGCGAATGCGAATATTCGCAACAGCCCTGTTACATACCAATCGATTTCTTTTTTCACCGTGACTCAAATTTGAAAATAAATTTTTATTTGCAATTTTTAGCAAAATTAAACAATAACAATTATTTTTGATTTTTATATTATAAATCCAAAATAACAATTAAAGGTGTTGGGAAACTAAAGTTTACTACGACTTATACAAATGACTCTTATAAGTATGATTTAAAAAATAAAGGTCACTGACTAATTTTTGTTTATGACTTTTATAAATTTAAGTCTTCAATAACTGTTATTTAAGACAAATAATTTAAAAATCAAAAAGAAGTGTTATTTTGGATTTATAATTAAAAATCAAAAATAAGTGTTATTTTTTAATTTTGCTAAAAATTGCAAATAAATTTTTTTTTTTAATATTGAGTCTCATTTGCAGTTTATTTGGATAAAAATCCAAAATGATTTTTATTTTGGATTTATAAAATAAAAGGCAGAAATAACGGTTATTTAAGGAGTACTTAAATAAAAGAAAAAAAATAATTGTTAAAGAGCGTTTCTTTTTAATAAAAGTTGTAACTGTTATGGTCCCTGCTCCCTAGTATATTCCAAGTGGAGGTTCACGCCACATAAAAAATTTGGTCCAGTGAACATTGCGAGGTGTTTTCCATAAAATTTTGAGATAGGAGAGAAAAAAAAACAATAGTCGCAAAAAATCGCCCTAAACCATATATTTTGTTCTAGTGAGCTAATGGTAATTGGTAAAGCTATGAAATTTTTACACAACATAGAATTGCATTTAATTTTCCAAGTAAAGTGATTTATAAATATACGCGTAAAAACCTTATAAAATAATTGCTTTTAAAAACTTTAAATATGATTTTTGCTATAAAGATATATTTTATGAATGTAGAAGTAAACTCATTGCAAGTTTATTTCAATAAATCCTATAGAAATTCTTGTTAGATCAGATTTCAACAGTGTATATACAACTCACTAATAGGAAGAGGTCATAAAGGCAAAGCAATCTGATTTTATTTTTTTTTCGTGTTTGCCTTAAGAATACTTGAAAGCACGAGTATTATCGATCCTTTTTTGTAAGTATGAGTACTGGCATCGATTCTTCTTTATCTTTTCGAAAAAGTTCCATCACTACGGATATCATTCCAAGCAATGTGGTTTGGCAGTGTTCAATGCGATATAGTTTGAGTTACTGTATAAATTTTAATAAAAAAGTAAACTATCCCGCAAAATAGTAGTATAGTCGCTCCTTGGGGAGTACGGAAATATGACTAAATAGTAGTAAAGAACTCCTATAGTAGTACTTTCGGTAGCACTACTTTCCGCTAGCTATCGACCTCGAACCTCGAATAAAATGGAAAGAAAATGTTAAAACAGTTTTTATGTACCTATTAATTTTTTTCGTAGCAATATTAAAAGAACAAAGCAAAAACGTATGTAGTTTTTTATAGAAATGTTCAATATATTACTTCGTTTTTTTGCTTTTTAAATTAGCCGATTTCTGAGGGGTTTTTGTTTCTTGCCCCTTCCCCCCTCCCCGCATAAAACAAAATGTATTAAAAAGTAGCGAACGTTGGAGAGAAGGCTTCAAGAAATATTTTGCAAAAAACTGGACAAAACTGGTTCAGTTTCAGCATGTAAGTTTTAAGTTTGTTTTTAAATAAGATATAGAGGTATGTATGTATTAAAATTTGTAAGCTGAAATACTTTTTAATAAGGAAAATAAATCTTTAGTTAAACTTAGCCAACAAATTAGTATTAATTAAGTATTTCAATATAGTCCGCGTATTTTTTGAAAGAGAAATAATAACTAGGGGCACTATATCATCAAAAAAGAGAAAACTACGCCTGTGGGCTCTGTGGTCGTTATTGCATGCCACCGGAGTTCCATCAGTGGACTTTAAAAAGATAGAAAATCTGCAAGCAATGGTTAAAATAATCATATCAGTAACAAACTTATCAACCGTAACGATGATGTCACCAATTCCGAAAGCAAAGGGCCCTATTCGACGCTATAAAGATTTTAGCGGACTGCTGTTAAATCAAAATTGATCCAAATTTGAATGAAAACGATTGAATACAATATATCCGACACAAATATGCAAATTCAGTACAAAGCGTAAGCTATATCTTTAGTTTTAACTTCGTTTAAGTAACCCCCACTGGGAATGGCTAAGCTCGGGACCTTACCGAGGTCACATAGAGCGGATCGTGAACGGCCTACCTCAGTAGGATAGCAGCGAATAACCAATAAACAGTCCCAGACCAAGAGCGGCAGGAGACGAGGGCCTGATTTAAAAGATCAGACATGCTTGATGAATCTCCTGTGTCCGGGCGAACAGATCCCCTCTCTCCTCGCTGCAAACTCGCGACAACAAAGAGTGGCCGTGGCCAGGTTGCCAGGTTTTCGGCATGAGAAAACGTCCCTCTTGGTCTGAAAAAACGTCATTTTCTACCCAAAAACGTGTTTGCCATGTATGCACACAGACTTGTTCTTATTAAACTTTTATTGTATACAAAAGTACATATCTGTGTTCGTATGGAAAAGTAGCTTATGTCGAAAGGCTGGCTTTAGTATAATTCGGAATTCGCAGCATACGATTGCGAATTACTCACTGGCGCTGAGCCGTTGAACAACTTTTGGCAAATAAACGTGCAAGAAATAGTCCGATACTAGCAAGTCAATATTCTTATTAAGTCTCATCAAAAAAGTCCTTGTCGTTTAAAGAATGAAGGGAATGCCGCATTATACTAAAGCCAGCCTTTCGACATAAGCTACTTTTCACAGATATGTACGTGAGGTATATTAAAATGTCATTTCGACAGAGTACATTTAAAATTCATTAGTGGTATTCAAGTGGCCTGGCACTATGGAAAAACAGCAGATGAGCTCAAGCAACGACTGTTGACAACAATTTGGTGAATACCACTATTGTAAACAGGTTTCAGATCATTAATAGGCATGTTTTATTCAACCATCACAAGCAAATAGCTAAATCTTGGTCAAATAAAACGAAATTAGCTTATTTCGTATGTTAGCCTAATTTTGACAGTTGTTTTACTGCAAATAGTGTCAAAGTAAGTATATGCCTCTTTCTGATTGGCTGAAGGAGAAAATTTCTGATGCAGAATGGCAATGCCTCTTGTTCAATATACAAGCCAAGATAGCTTTTCATAAGCCAATATAATTATGTTGGGTAAGTCCTCCATACAAAATAAGCTAATAGCTTAAATTTCTGGACAAATAAAACACGGCTAATATAAAAATATATTATATATTATATATAAGACATACACCTGTGATCAGCTGATTAAGTCTTCAACATTTTGATCGATTTTGGCTGTTTTTCTTTTGTTTATTTAATGTTTATTATTTTTTCATAAAAGCCTAGCTCATTATATAACTAACACAATATAAATCCACATTTCAAACTTTCTGCAAAACTTATTAAAAAAACTTTCAGCTAGATTTTCAAGTTTTTATTCAGATTTTTTTTGATTTTTTTGAGTATGCGGTTTGATAGTCCATTAAATTCCAGGGTAGTAATGTACAAGTTTTAAGTTGCTAAAGAATCGCGTTAATTTTTAATATTTTTTTTCTTGTAGACGTTTGGTTAGATGGTCGGTTGTCGAAAATGCGAAATTACGTTCCGCGAAGAAGGAACATAGGGCTTCTGCGAGCGTGCGTGTTGCAATAGATCAGCTCTTCCTGATTTGTCTTTCAATATGCAATTGCAAGCATTGTAATAAGCCTTGTAACCTCAAGTGTTTACACAACCAGCCTTTGAAGGCGGGATTCTTAATCCAAGAATACAAAAAAAATGGGCGTACGCTTGGTTTGCCTCATATTTAAGTCATATGTGTCCAAAGAATAAATATCTTTTGAGGCACCTGCTGCAAAAAACAAAGCTTGTAAAGATTTATTAAGAAAATAATTCAAAATCAGTTCTACTTACAAGATTTAGTAACAAATTTGCCGAAAGTGTGAGCGTAAGTACTTACTCTACAAGCAAATAGTACGCTATACATTGAATATATTGTGCATAGAGACAAATTACTGGGAAGTTAAAAAACGTAATTTTTTACACAAAAAACGTCCAAACGTCAACAGGATACAAAAAACTTCCAAATTACGTTAAAAACGTCAACCTGGTAGCGCTGCTTCCAGGCCGGACTCTTATTGAAAAGGGGAAGTTGCAAGTAGATTGGATTATCCGCCGTGGCCGAGATCGCGGACGACCAAAGATGTTTTCAATGTCTGGAAGATGACCACAAAGGGCGGTATGCAAAGGCCAAGACAGAAACAGTTCATGCTGGAAATGTGGGAAGCTGGGGCACATAGCCTCGGTATGTAAGGAAAGCCCAAGTTGCTACTTGTGCTAGGCAGGAGATGGCCTAAAAAATCCTAATCACCTGCCTGGGTAGGGAGCGTGCAAGTCCTTCAGGAATACCCTTCCTGAGGCTTAGATAAAGCTTGAGCGAATATGATTAAATTCATATATGACAATATGAACAGAAGTAGGGTAGCTGAAGACCTGCTTGACCAATTGATTATTGAACAAAGAGCAGACGCTGCCATCATCAGTGAACCCTGCAGAACAAAGCAAACCTGGCATATTGACCAAGCAGGCTCTGCAGCGATATGGATTGCTAACCCCAACCACGGGCAGCGGGATCGGACGTTGCTACATCTAGATGAAAATGGTGAAACTCACTCTGGTGAGCTGCTACCTGTCGCCAAACGACACAGTCCTTGTCTTCAGGAAAAAGATCGAATGCCTTAAAGAGGATTTGCGTGATACAACCGGCCACATAATTGTTGCTGGAGATTTCAATGCAAGAGGCGTGGAATGGGGTATGTTCCAGCCTCCATTGGTCTCACCATCCTCAATCCCGGATCGACCCCTACATATTGAATGCCGGGTTTTGGATACTCGATCCTCGACGTAACCCTGGTTTCAGAAAGTCTTCTTCGAAGGGCTGACGGATGGAGAGCGATGGAAGACCTGATTGGCAGCGACCATAACTACATCACTTTTCAAGTCACTGAAACAACACGAACAGACTCACAACGCGCACTTGTTGCAGACCTGAGGCGCTGACCAAAGTCTGCAAAAGCGCTAAAAAGTACTTGGAGTCGAGATACAGAAGAGCAAATAGAACTGCTGGAAAGCTGGGGCCAAGGATACAAAATAGTAATGAAAAAATTTCGTACACCATCGCAAGCGATGGAGGAGTTCCGAGTTAAGAATATAGTGGATGCATTATTTCTCACATACCCGCCAAGAGCATATACAGTGTTTGTTGAGGAGCAAGCCGCGGCACCACTGTTTTCAGCGGACGAGCTGAAGTTAGCCCTGCGAAGCCTGAAAGCCGGAAAGACTCCAGGTCTCGATGGCATACCAGCGGAGGAATTCAGTTTAGCACCGAAAACGAGCCCTGATCTCCTGCTTAACATGTACAACAGCCATAGTTGCCAACTTGGTGCTTTAAGCACTAGATATAGTGATTTTTGAAAATTAAAAGGCCACAAAATGCTTTAGTGCCTATTGCCTTTTTTAGTGTTTTTTTCTCTGAACTCAAATTTCTCATAGATAATTAAAACATAAAATTATTTGAAATATTTAAAGCTGTGGCGATACTGAGTTTACAAGAATCTACAAATTTAAATGTACTAAAATGCAACCATGATTGATAAAAAGCTGAAGTTGCAAACCCACGTTTTTGTTAAATTGTATTCACTTTGAAAATGCTACTCGCAGGTAAGTTAAGTAGTGATTACACAGTTCGACAAATTTTAACTTTTTACCACCTGAATAAAAAACATCGTATCTTGTAAATATTTTGGTGCTGAATTAAAATATGACCACAGACTTGCTCTAGCACGTGAGATATCCTAACCTCAAAGTGCCGAAAATGCGGTTTTTGGCGATAATTTAAATTATATTATGAAAACAACAAATTCTTTGTCTACTTAGGGCATCATTTAGTATTACTCTTCCCCTTTAAAATTCATTTCAGTTTGTTGCGATTCGATTTTTCTTTCTCGAGGTATGTAACCAGTTTTAATGTGCAGTACTTCGGTATTACTTCGTAAGCATGAGTAATCATGGCATGTGTAGAGGCTGTTCAATCGTTATAAAATCGAAAAATTTTTTATATTGATTTATACCTTTTTCACCGCTGAGAAGCCTTGTTTACACATCGAGCAAATTAAATTGTGTGCTTATACATATGCATGTAAATTTGTGCAAATTAAAATAAAGTAAAAAAGAAAGCGGAGTTCTGTTTATATTTAGGAAATTCCGAATATATATAGAGGCGTTTGTAGACCTGCTGTCCACTACACAAAGCCTGCGCTCGAGGCAAATCTATTTAAAATATTTTAAAACTATCAACATTTTCTTTCAGAAGTGAAACCAGCCTTTCGAGCTTGTATTTAGTAGTCACGACGTTAAACCTGCATGAAATTAATAAGAGTTGTTTAAAATTAGTGTCTAGCTGCCAAAAACACTTCGCTACAGCATCGAAAGCAAAATTCTGTTCGACATAAAATTCGATACTCGATCTTCGATAACCAGCGAAGGTCGAACATCGAATGCAACTCATAATAAGGGCCAATGTGTTTTCACTTATTTGACGTCAAATACCATTGAATTTGGCGTATTGAAAAAAAAGCCATAAGGTTGGAGTGATTACATTTACGGTTTAGCACAATAGATCTTCTTGGGGCGTAACGCGAGTATACCCGACGTAATAATAATAATACAATTTGTTTTTATTGTACTAGCAATGTTTTAGTTTTATTGTGCATTGAAAAAACAAATTAAAAACTAAACAACAAATTTGTGTAGGTTTTGGTCAGTCTTGGTAGGAAATTTTGGTAGGAAAAAAAAATTGTCCGTGGCAACACTGCTTCCTTGTCGCCCTCGCAGACGACGTGGCCACCGTCATAAGAGCAACAAACACCCAGCTGGCACAGCTCAAACTGAACCAGGTCATGCGGATTGATAAGCGATCACGGTCTGGAATCGGCTACGGCAAAAACAGAGATCTTACTTCCCACCAAGGAACTTTTAGGTCTACAATATACCTAGGGGTGAGGCAAGACAACAAACTCACATTCTGGGAGCACATTCACGAAGTATGTGAAAAAGCCGCGCAGAGCACGGTGGCTCTAAGCCGGCTGGTGGCGAATGTGGGTGGCCCGAAACCATGCCACTTTTGATATCAGTAGTACAGTCGGTGCTCATGTACGGGGTAGAAGTAAGTCAAACATACCGGATTCAAAACATACCGGATTCAAGAGTTTTCGGTCCAGCGCCGAGGGGTACTACGCATTGCTTCAGCATACCGTTGCAGTGACCGCGGACGCTGTTCTAGCTATTTCTGGAGTCATACCAATTGAGCTACTTGCTTGCGAGCAAAAAGAGATTTACAATCTCAGTGCCGAGATAGGCCGAACAACTGCCACGGCAATGGCACGCGAGCAGGTATTACAGCAGTGGAAACAAAACTGGAACGTGAGTACGAAAGGTGGATGGACGCACAACCTGATAGCCGACCTTCAGACATGGTTGAAAGGACCGCACGGGGAAGTCGATTCCTACCTAACGCAATTCCTCACCAGTCATGGTTACTTCCGAGACTATCTTCATAGGGTGGGCATGGTAGACTCACTGCGCTGTCACTACTGTGGAAACGTCGAAGATAACGTGCACAATACATTCTACACTTGCGCCAACTTCTTGACTTCGCGCAGAATGTTGGAAGAAAGATACGGAGACGGAAGATAGATATTACTCCGAAAAGATAATGCAGAATGTTGGAAGAAAGATACGGAGACGGAAGAGAGATATAACTCCGATAAGATAATTGGGTAATGAACTCCAGTAAAGAAACGTGGCAATACTCGCAAGATACGTTAAATTCGTACTCCACTGCAAACTAGAAGACGGATATCTATTGATTTTATACATTTCATGAGCTTGAAATGGTATTATAACTTTGGTCCCATGTTTGTAAGTGCCAGAATAAGAAGAAAAATACCCATGAAAAGGTATGCAATCTGTTTGTATGCATTCTAGTATCCCAGTTTTCGAGATATCTGACTGAAATTTAGTGAGTGTATTTCAAGAATGTATTAGTCATTTGCCGGAACCTTAAAATCAAACCACTATAACATATAGCTCCCATACAACTGATTGTTCAGATATGAGATTTTTCGTTGTAACTTCTCCATTTATGTAGCTAGAAACAATTTCGCAATATTTTCACTCATTATCAATAGAAAGTTTGCAGTAAAAATTACAAAGATCGGGTCACTATAACCTATTGCCTCCATACAACTGATTGTTCAGATATGCGGTTTTACTGTAAAACTCATTTATTTGAACAGCTAAAGCCGAGAAATTTCGTGAGCTATTTTCAAAATAATCATACAAAGTCTACTGAGAAAATCGTCAAAATCGGTGCTGTGTAAGCTTTATCTCCTATACTACTGATTGATCAGATATAAGTTTTTGCAATATTTTATTTATTTATGTAGGCAGCTAAAACTATTAAAATGTGTCACCGGTTTACATACCGATCACACAGCAGTGAAAATCACTTAAGTTGGTCCTATGTATGGTATATCTTCGATATCTCTGATTTTTTAGATATGATTTTTTATATATGTAACGCCTCTATCTATGTATGCTGTGAATATAAAAATTTTTCAAATGCAGTAATCTGCTGCTCTTACTTGTTAATTTATGAAACCTTCAATACCCAGGAAAATATATAGAATCTACTCTTTTAACTAATTTATACGCTTGCTTCATGTTTAACACTTGTGTTTCTAATAATCCGGCCACACTTCTATTTTTTTGAACACATCTGTATGTAAGAACAGTAAGCACGTCCGATTTTGTGGAGGTTAAGGGAAAGTTAACTCATGTGCCCGCGCTTTTTATACTCTAATAAAATTATGTAACTTTTCTGATGTTTCCGATTAAGGTTTATACATGCCACCAAAGGCTTTAAGATCTAAACAATTCATAACCATAATGTACCTACATACATACATACATAGTACATATTAATTTTTTGTAATGTATTATACTTTAGTTCCTTGGCCTTCTATGATTATTCCTAACCCGTGTTTAGGTTAAGAGATTTTAATAACTTTATCACATCGTCGCGAGCGAAGTTTGGATTGTAATTTCTCAAAAACGCGACGCTAGATTTTCACTAAAGTCTCGGAGAATGTTACTAGTTAACGAAATTGCTAAATTATTTAATTTCTACTGTTTATTGTTAATTGTTATGAAAGATTTTCTTTAGTAAAATTTTGTTGTATGCTATATATGTCGACAATTTTGGAGCCACTTTGTATGATATACCGCAAAATGTGATAAAAAAAAGTGTGCTAATTTAACGATACTCAATACCTCGGAAACTAAAGGAGATATGCAACAATGGATAACGCCATTTGAAAGCTCTTCATTAGTTCAGCATGACTGTATTAATAACTGAAGTTTTATTAAATAACAGATGAAACTTTAGTCCATATCAAAGGAGATATCCAAAAACGACGATATGTACATATATATTAACAGTATTCTACAGAAATCAGCTGTATGCCATCTCAGGCTTCGACAGTGGCTTGTCTCTTTAGTCTTCATGGGGTACAATTAGTTCTTAACTAATCCTAACTGATTCATTATGGGTACACTTGAAGATTAACTAGTCTTCTACTCATACATTACGGGTTAAATTAGAGAGTCTATTCGTGTAACAAAACTGAACCCGCGGTTCGCATCTACCGGGTGATATTATTATTTCGGATAGAAAATGATAGAAGTATGTACATACGTAATCGGCCCTATTGTAGTTGTCGACGTCGACCTCGATGTCATTATTTCATTCAAAAATAGCCCCCTTAAGGCCAACTCCAGTTGCGCTGACCACAGTATTTTTGCGGAAAGGAGTTCTTCCTCGCTAAAATACTGTGGCCAGAGTAGCTGGAGTAGGACTTAAGAGGGCTATTTTTGAATGAAAAAATTACGTCGAGGTCGACGTCGACAACCATAATAAGGCCGAATATCTATCTTCATAAGACAAGCTTGATCGAAAGGGAAGAATACATTTCGTAAAAAAACAATATAAGTAGTACCTTCATCCCGGCGAAGACATACTTTTCGCACGACTCCTTGACACCACATTCATATTTATGCATATACTAATTTATTTAAGTGTTGTGGTTTTTTTTTTGCTGATAATGCTTACTCCTGTTCGTTGGAATATTGCTTGAGCGTGTTCCAAATAAACAACAAAATATCCAAAAACTCGAATATGTCTAACCGTTTTTTTAGGTGCCAATTATTTTTTAATGCAACATGTTATGTCCATTTTGTTGAACACAACTGAAAATAACGTAAAATTGCATATACAGTAAGCTCTCCTTACTTAAACTCGCGAGTAGGCTGTCAATGTCTCAAGTAGATAATATACATATGTATGTAGAAAGAAAAATGCATAATCCTTACGACATTCATGTAAAATGTATGAAAGCTTCCCAGTAGAAATCGGTTGTATGCATTCATGAAATATGCATGCTGTATGAGTGAAAAAGTGTGAAAAATTCATGGGCGGCCATGAATTTCCTGAAATAAAGTCAAATTCTGGCGAACTGTAAGCGTTGTTGTTTTAAGTAAATTTCTCTATAAATTTGGCTACTATACGGCATCACAAAATAGGTCCATTGCTTATCTTTTCTGACTAAAATCTGAAAAGTATCAAAATGCTAGAGCATAAGCCAAATGCGCTCACTAAAAGAGAATAACAGGAAAAAGTAAATGAACGCAAAAACCAAATTTTTAATCCAAAGAATGACAACAACAAAACTAACGTCAAATAAGAATAGAAATGTATGTACAAAACACACTCACACAAGCACAAGCACAATAAGCACTTACTATATCAATTATTTTTTGCCTCCTTCTATTTTCAATTAACTTTTTTTTTAGTTTTTAGATTATTCTCACTTTTCGTTTATTCTTTAATTTCCGTTAATTTGAATTCAGTTGAGTTTGACACTTTTCAAGATTTTGCCAGCGAAAATTCTTCTGACTAAAAGCGCAGTTAGTCAACGACGTAGCGTAAACGTAGGTTGACGTACGTAGCAGCACATCAAACTTATAGCTGAAATACAATGCCGGCGAACGGCGAACTCACCACAGCGAAATTCGCGCTGTCAAAATTAGAACACCCGCAAGCATATGAAATTGAACACAGCCAAAGCGAAATGCGAAGTTCGCTTGGCGGCGTTTCATGGCGATAGATTTATTTCTATCGCTCTGCTGGGCGATGACAGCTGTGCGTGCCAAAGGTGGCCGTATTTGTTTTGTGCTTTCAAAGTTTAAAAAGAAAACAACCTAAACACGATTTTTTTTTTGTTGTTTGAAAAATATAGTTGTGGATTCGTTAAATCTGGCTTGAAACAAATTATTTATAATAATCTTTCTTTGTTTTACATTTATATTTGTTATCATTTCCTCATTTCTAAATATGGTTTAGTTTTTTCTAAATATGGTCACCCAAATTATAAAGGCGACCAAATGGGATCAGCTGTTTTCGCTACCGCTCTAATTCTGTTTAAGTAGGCGAAATAGTTGGGCGAACGGTGAACGACAGCATCGCCCAATTCGGCGAAGTTTGCCGTTCGCCGGTATTGTATTTCAAGCATTACTGTTGATTGAGAGAGATAGAAGCAATGGCAACGTCACCGCCATGCGGTGGTGAGTTTTCGGTTACACGCGAATCCCATAAGGTAGATCGTGTCTGCGTCAACCTACGTCTACGTTACGTCGTTGACTGTTTGAGCTTTAAATCTGACTATTTAGGACTGAAGAGAGTCACTCTCACTAAACGTTGCTCTCTCATTTCTGCTGTCATTTTCGAGTTAAGAAACGCTTTTTGGACTAAATCTGATTACTTCGGACTATCTCTGGGAGATAAGGAACGCAACTAATGTTTGTAATATTTTCAGTCTTGTACGAAAATTGTGGCGAGCTGACGTGTTGGGCGATAGTGTTTTCATCACTAGCAGGGCTTTTATATGATATGGATTTGCATATGTAAATGCTACCGTTTTGTTTGTACTCGTATGTTCCATATATTAAAATGCATCAGAAAAGTAGAATTTACATACATATATCGTGGTAGAATGCTTTAATACTGTTCCATTAGTGCAGCATTAGTACCCTGAAGGAAAGATTGGTCCAATTGCTCCAAAAATATAGTCGTAGGTATAGTAGTTTTGTAACTAGACCAAAGATAGTCCAAAAATTTAAAGCAATGTAATGTAAAACAGGTGAATTGTACTAAAAGTGGTCGGAATGTAATGCATAAGGTACGAGTTTTGTTCTAAAATTGGTTACAATGTCCGAGCCTAGGACATTCAATGTTAAATGTAAATAGAATTTTACATGTTCTTGGACCAAACTTTGAACTAGTTACAATCACTTGCAGTCTAGTTTGTGGTGTGCTCTATGTCTATTCCGAGATCCTACAGGGTACTTTTGCAAGCACTAATTATGTGTATTTTTGTATGCCTGTATACTAGTGCTTTTGCATGTCTGAAACATTAATACAGCCATATGCATACAGCAGTAGTACAAGTGTATGGTTAGAGAAACCACACGTATTAAATGGAAATGAAAGTACATTTATACTGGCATGCATACACAGCAGCAAGTTCATGCCACCAAAATCGATGTCGTATGCATAAGATTTCTACTGGGTTAGACTGAAATGGCATATGTACATAAGGGTGGTCCAAAATAAGTACAGTCGGCATTTTAATGCTCTCACCCCTACGATTGTTCTATATCGAAAAAAGTATACCCATATTTTTTCATTTTGAAATCAAAAAATATTTAGAGGTCGCTCAAAGCGCTTAAAGTTTTTCGTGTATTTTGTATGGGGAACAAACAACTTTTCGTGGAAGTGGTATGGAATTCTTGCAAATCAATATTTTTCGATCGGAAAACTCTTGTTCTCTTCAAGAGACTTCCAATAAGAGAATCCAATTATTTATTTAACCATTTTTTAATAATGAAGTGTTTTATTTATCCCCCCATTGCATTTTCTGGCATTTTCTAGGGGTTTTGGCGGACCTATAAAGTATAGTTACTAAGAATAAATTGTTAAAAGAATAGTTGGGTATTATTATTGAGAATAAAGAAAAAATATTGATTCTTAAGAATTCCATACCATTTCCACGAAAAGTTCTTTTTTCCCATACAAAATACATGGAAAACTTTGAGCGCTTTGAGCGTCCTCTAAATATTTTTTTATTTCAAAATAAAAAAATAGCGGTATCATTTTTGCGATATAAAACAATCTTAGGGGTTGGGAGCATAAAAATTCCAACTTTACTTTTTTACATGCATTTTTGGACCACCCTTAATGTACATGTAAATGTTATCAATAGTATAATGCATTTTGGCACGCCTCTTTGTTGGTTTGGTTGAGTATGACTATTTCGATAGTCAAGCTGGGGATGATTTGCCCCTTTTTCTGTCTGCGGAGTAAAACTATAGGTCATGGGGCATAGTCCAACGAGGTACGTTGGTGCATTATGGCTAAAAGACGGCGAACGAATAAATGACATGCAGGGAATGAGCAAAGTAAACTAAACTCAAACTGTAATACTAATAACTACGGCGACGATGCCGGCAACAAAGCAAATGTTTAACAGACAAGAGACACTTGGCATACGGCGACATTGTGGCGTCTAAGTTGATCAAACTATTCACACATATACATACAATGCATATGTATGTACATACTTACCCAATTTGCCAAATGACTTCGAATCGAATGCGATTTCGACTGGTTCTGGTGAACAATTTTTTCGTTATAGGCTGGTATGCAACTCTAAAGAAGAGCAGAAGCACCAATAAAATGACGCACAAGAAATGGCTAAAAAGTTTTCTTGTGTAAAATTTTCTTTTCGCAGTTCTTAAGAAATTTGCTACGCTTTCTACTACGGTTTTCTAAAGTTTTTTGTGAAAGAAGAGCACAAGAGTGAGGCAACAGGCTAGTGAAGTATCATATGTAAAATTCCTTGAATGATTAGCCGGCGGCTCGCAAAAGCAAAGTACCAGCAAACTGTCAAACGATGCTACAAATGTATGTATGTATGCAGTAGAGGTTTACGCCGACAGGCTTTGTGGCGGCGGCGGCGGCGACGCCGGCGCTACTGCTCATAAGGTAGATTTCAAAGAGCCATGCGGCCAATAATCTTATCATTTCAACTCGTCAGCGTTAGGCATTCGCCATGCCAGTTATTGTATTATTGTAATTCTATTTATCCCATTATTGAATTAGTTTTAAATTTAAATATTGTTGCTTCCTACTTGAATTAAAATGTTGAGTGTCTGGCGCTGATTGATGGGCGAACAGAAGAAGGTCTGAGGTATATACATACATACACACGCGGATCTCTAAGTTTTCTAAAGATCCTTATGTACTATTTAAATTTAAAGAAGTAAAAAAACTTTAAAAGTTTAGTTATTGGGGTAATTTATGTTGCTCTCAATAAATTTTTGCAATAATCTCATCAACCGTTATGTTAAATTACGGAGTTCTTACGATTTTTTGCGGATTACATATTGAAAACAAGGTTGGTCTACTTTTTTTCCGAAAGTTCAACCCACCAACTCGAACAAGAACGGGCCTTTTTGACCCACTGTTGAAAATATGACTTATAGATGGTTAAAATTTCTACTAAAATATGAACCGCCAAATTTTTCTAAGGAGAACCGAATGTAATGAAAAATAATACTAATGTTTACCATAAAGAGGGAACTTTAACCCTGTGTAGAAAACATTGCGATGCGAGGGAGCAAAACCTTCCTGGGGTTTGACCACCACTATGGAATGCTAACGTAATTTTCACACAGCCACCTATTACTTGTATACGTATGTGGGACCCCAGAATAAAATAACTTACGAATGTAAATATTAGCAAAAAATGTGTTTGTTTAAAATATTTGAAAAAATACATAGAAAAATTGACTTGTCTTCTATTATAACTGCTTTCTGAGATATTGGCGTTAAAGTTTTTGATGTGTTATAACCAGGGAACGGATTTTTAGGACCTAAAAACCTATAAAAAAGGCAAAATAAAGTAACGAAATAGGCTGGAAAAGGCAAAATAAAATAGCGAAAAAGGCACTAGGTATTGGGAAAAAGGCAAAACAAAATAGCGAAAAAGGCAGGAAAAGGCAAAAAAAAAGGTATTGCAAAAAAAGCAAAATAAGGCACTAAAAAAAGACAGAAAATACGAAAAACAATCAAAAAATATATTTATTTTAGAAATGTTTATATTAAAAGTAAAAAGAGAAAAACTATGAACTAGTTTCATTATATGAAAAATTTGTACTTTGAATCTTTGACTATTTTATCCTTTCGAGTTTCTAACTCATAAAACTTTAATCTGTATAGTTGTAGTAACATTGAACCACAAGATGCATTTTGAAGTTTTCTGGCAGCATTTTCATTCGATTTTCGCGAAGAAAAGCCTTGAATGTACTAAATGTGCGCTCGACGTAAGTTGATACAAGTGGAAATATGGAACGTTTGAAACGTTCATATTATCAGGAATAAGGGCATTTTCCTCGCCCTTTACAATTTTATCCGCACCCCTTATTGTCTCCTAGCCTACGTTTGCTGAGAAAACGGCTTTGAATTTTTTCAACACCAATTTGGCAAGAGGTCCCTGCGCTTCTATAAGCCGCATGGGCATGAGTATATTTTTTAATCTAAAAAAAAAAAATTGTAAATGCTATAATCACTTTTTTAAAGGTAGAAAAGGCAAAAAACGGCAAAAATCTTAAAAAAGGCAAAAAAAAGGCAAATATCTTAAAAAAGGCAAAAAAAAGGCAACATCAAATGTGTATATATGGAATCAAGGAAAGCTAAATCGTAGACATTCTTAATCGAATATACTCTATCTCTTTAGCAGAAAAAAAGGCAATTTCCATTAAATCCGTTCCCTGGTTATAACTTTCTTGTTGTTGTAGTAGGTGTATAAAAAAGTAGTATTGATGTAGTATTGAAAAGAATTGTCGTTAGATTACCGGTATTCGTCCCTAATTTAACTGTAATAAAGGCTTTCGTCGAAAAATATGTTACCTATGTTTTTTCTGAGTTACGCTGTTTTTGGAAAAATGAAGGAGATCATATTCTTGTCCAGTGGCCCAAATTATGCAAAAAAAAACTAATTTAAAAATGTAATTTTCATTTCGTAAAATTGTGTTTTATACAAGTAGTATTTAGTTCCTTCAAACGATGTATTCAATGTACATACATCGTGAAAATTTTGTACAAAATTCCTTAGGCGCCGAACGCCGCCGCGCCGATATTTTCGTAACTCGGCGACGGCGCGTGAGGAATGACAAAAAACGGCGGCGGCGGCGGCGTATACTTACGGTGACCATATTAACCAATGTAAAATAAAGGAAATTTTTTTTCAAAATTATTTGGGAATACGTATATACAACTTGTATGATAAAAGTACCTTACCCATATCGCAATTTAAATCAAATATTTACCAGTTAATTAACCGATTCCGAAAAATGAAGCCAAATCCTTTTCAAGAACTTCGCCATCCTTTGCTGCCAAAATGCATTTACCGAAGTCAGCGCACAGTGGTTCAAAATTGGAATTTAATGTTCATAATTCACCAACTCAACCAATTTTTACTAAAAACCTAAAAAAAAAATTATTTTTGTGAACCTTTTTTTATAACATTTCAAACAATTGTTTGAAATTTTTTCGTTTTGGGGAACCATGCAATTGTTTTTAACTAGTCTTTGTTATGTAACATTTATTAACTAATGTGTTCTTCATTTTCTTCAAAATTGCTACTTTTTCTGCATTTTGCACTAAAGAAATTAATATAATCAAATAAAACTTCACAAATCAGGCTCCACTGGTCTCTTGCAAATAAAAATAAAGCTTTAATAAAAAAAAAAATATCAAATTAAGTGAAAAAATGAAGGCTCCAGTGAATTACGAACACTAAATGTCAGTTTAGAACCACTGTGCAGAAGGGAGTTTATTGTTCAGTGGAACTGGAAACTCAGCGTGCAACACGATCCTGGGCACAACTTTCCCTGTGCTTTATATATTGTGCAAAGATTACATATTAAATAAAAACCTTCTAGTGGGGTGCGAAACAAACTGGCGAAGGTATTATTTTGAAAAAAATTATAAAGGACAGGGGGTTAAAATAAAGGACTGTCCTTTAAAATAAAGGACGGATGGTCACCGTACGTATACCTCTAGTATGCAGTACTGCAAAATTAAAACTAGTTATATTTTATTCTTTTATTGAAAATAAGTGAATTTAATTTTTTTTTTGTAGTTCAATATTTTTCAATGCATTAATTAAAAAGAAAGATGAGGATATTATTAAAACTTTGGCACGTGTAGTAATAAAAAAAATGGTTTTAAAATTTGAATTTTACGGGAAAACAATAAAAGTTTGATCAATTCATACAGTTATCATGAATTTTTTGGGAGTCTACTTTTCTGGTAGACTGAAGATATTCTCCTTGATAAGCTTATTAATTGTATGATGAAATCTCCAAACACGTTAATTTTGAAATAATTACAAAGGCTTTTCACGTAACATCCTGTAAAAATTTCAAACAGCAAAATTACTCTCTGAAGTGGGAGTAAAAAGTGAGTAACAACAAAAAGTACGGGAACAAATAACGCATTTTTCCTGTAAAAACGTCAACCAGTGACCGCTGGACGCTTTTCATGATTTTACCAGAAGAAAAAGTTCGGGTAAAATCTCGCAATTTCATTCTCTACACAACTCTCCAAAAATCGCTCTCATTTACAGGATTTTGGAGGAATTTAGCGTACGGGATAATTTTTCCTGCAACTTCCTGCAAGTTCGTGTAAAACCCTGTAACTTCATGGAGTACTGGATCAGAGCTGTTAACTAAAATATTACAGCCGATTCTTATAGGATTTTCCCATAGAATCTGAATCTGACCCCAAATATATAAGATTGGCTTTAGTTTACAAGCAACTTAGGTTTGAAGGAGTCGAAAAACGCATTTTTAGACATTTTTGAGCCTCTGTAAAACAATAAATTAATGCAATATATCTGTCTGTGCGGGAGGATATAAAAACCTAAACACTGACCTTTAATACCCAAAATCAAAAAATTTTGCCAAAATCAAAAAATTTTGGTCAAACGGTTAACGGCCTTTATCCACATACTGCAGAAATTCCTGTACCAATCTTTGAAGTACAACTCGAGGTTTCATGGATTTATCACCAAATACCGAAGGACACTGACTCTAGCAGTGGAAATGAAGATGAGGAACACATCTTTAAACCTAAGTTTCTTGAAAACTATAGCCAATTAAAATTTTTCCAGATCAGATTCGGGCCCTACGGGGAAAATCCTATAAAGATCGGCTATAATATTTTAGTTAACATAAATTTTGTTAGCCTGTATTATGCTCTCTTAGATGAAGGTTTGAGCTTCAATTTCAACCTCTTTAGAAATTTCCAGCGCCTCAGATTTATTTAACACAAGTGATCAAAAACAGGCAAAACAAGAGTTAAAAAAATCGTGCGTACTCGTATAAAAAAACTGTTTCCAATTTTGCTTTCTGTGTTCATAATTTTTTGATGTTGAGCATTAAAGGGCAGTGTTTAGGCTTTCATATCCTCACACACAGACACATATATTCATCGGCGTAGCCAGAATGAAATTTAGGGGGGGGGGGGGCTCGACCCTATTAATCTAGCATTTCAGGGTACTATTTTATATATATATAAGGAAATTTTGAAAGTTAGGGGGGGCTCGAGCACCCCCCTGCCCCTACCTGGCTACGCCCATGCATATATTGCATCAATTTATTGTTTTACAGAGGCTCGAAAATGTCCAGAACGCATTTTTCGGCACCTTTAAACCGAAGTTGCTCGAAAACTACATCGGGCCAACCCAATATCTTTACGGTCAGATTCGGACCCTACGGGAAAATCCCATAAGAATCGGCTACAATGTTTTACGCAACAGAATTTTGCTGGGCAGTGTTATCTATAGATAAATGTTATCTATCTATAAAATGCGGTATAAATAAACGCATTCACTAGATTTAACTCTTTTTTTAAATTTAAATTAAATTTTATTTTATTTTGTGCAAATATATATGTGATCAACAAGCTTTCCTAACAACTTCAAACCATTTAATCCGAATTAAAGAATACCATGCAAGGTGTAACAACAAATAATATAAAATTATAGTTTAAAAAACTAAAACCTCCCTACTATAATTGCCATTCGTACTGTCATCAGGTATGTAACTCTAGAATGGAAATCGCTGCATCTTTTAGGCGTATCAATATTACATAGTTACATCCCGAGCTAATAACAGCGAGGTAAAAAGAGTTCAGGACGAATGATCACATCTCTGGTTCGATTTGTGTTCACCATAGCGACGTCAAATCGGACTCCATTCAATGGATAAAATCTAAGTCGGAATAATGTTGCGTTTTGTATGGAAAAAACAACTTTTGTTTGACGTCGATTCGAGTTCACCAGGTCGACGTAAAATCGAGTTCGATTCGAATTCGTTCCGTTCTGTGACAAATTGGGTAGTGCATATGTTTATAGCAAAGTATAATATTCTCCTCTGTTTGACTGCCATGACTTAAAATGCAGATACATATGTACATATGTATTTGAGTTTTAAACAGTCCGAACTGTTAGTGTTGTCATTACTTAAAAAGGAATCTTTTAAGTTTAACATTTCAAGTATTTTGCATTAAACGAGCAGATATTTGTGCATACGTATTAAAATTAATAGCATAGAGCAAGTTGCTATTTATGTATGTATGTATATCTGTATTTACATACATGCAAATAATTATATGCATGCACATACATACATACTAATCGTCAACTTAATAAAAAAATGCCCTAACTCATACAAAAGTCGGTGGATTAATAACTAATGACCCAAACAAAATTTTAAAGCAACTGCTACTACGTATTTTAAACTAAAACAGATCTTTCGGCAGCAAATATTTTCTTAACAAGTGTCTTCATTATTATTAGTGACCTTATATTTATGTATATAACGTCTTCAGATATTCGACCATGTTCCTGGTCGGAGCGACGTTCAACTGATTTTTTAACTTAACTTTTATTAAAAAAGTTGCACGTATTAATGTTAGATTGTAAGCAAGGAGTTTGAATTAACGTTAAATTACAAAACACTTTGTACTATTAGTGTAATGAACACATACATATGTATGCGTGTTTTTCTTAACCCCTGCAAATATTACAAGCAGTATTTGTTAGATCCAGGCCGCGTCATCTGTATATAAATATTTGAGAGCACGTGGTGGTTACATATGTACATACATATGTACATATGTATATATTTTGAATCACATATTTGGGACATATGAGCAACAATCCTTGAACACATTTTTTGGTATTTATTTGAATATTTTTATTAGTTTCCCGATAATTTTGAGATTATTTCGGAAATACATTTTCGAATTAAAAAATTTTATCGATTTTTGGCGCTATAATACCTCGATGTTTTGAATTAAAGAATTTATTATTGTGTACTCTACGATAGGGAATCTCGTAATACATTTAAATGACTGGAATCAATTCTTAAAAAGCTTCGTTTGTATGTTTTGTTAAACATTTATTATGCATTTGTTTGTGTTCGGTTGTTTTCAATAGTTATATTTTTCTTATGGATGCTGTCATTTATGGAAAAAACTTCACTTCCATAATCTATTTAAATATTTATTTAAACAAATCACTTTAATTCACGTCTTTCACCAACAACATTCGCACATTCATATGTATGTTCATACTTTAAGGGAAAATAGTTGTAGCAAACCAATGTCGCTAATATCTGCAACCGAAACATGATTTGTTATTTCACCTTGAAATTTATGTGAAAAATGTTCCCGGTATTTGTGGTTTGAACTCGTATTTTTTCACTTTTTGCTTTTGTATTTTATTTAGTAAATATCGACGTTTTTGATTATTAGTTAAAAATCTGAATTCGAAAATTTAAATGCAATGTGATGTTCACAATATGAAAAATACCCGAAGTACTATATTTATAAGGCGAAAGTTAACGTTGGCATTATAGTCTTGCTCCTGTAGAGTGTTGTGACCGTTATGTTTCATTTGATTTGACCAATTTTGCAAGCCAGCCGACTAAATAAAGCTGCTTGCGAAGTGTGGGGCAACAACAGCAAGCGCCAGTCAGACTGCCAAGTTAACGAAGACAGCAACAACAGCGAATGATAAGCAGCTCAATAGCGTTTACAACAATTGCAATAAAGTACGGAATGCCTTCAAAAAAATATTACCCCGCAACAGATTGGAAATGAAACAAAACCTGTGAAAACGACATGAAGTAACAACGCGAAACAGTCCAATGAAACAGAACAAATAGGCATAAAGGTTCTTATAGGAATGCTCTTTCTTGTATTAATCTTTGAAATATGCAGTTGTATACATTAGGGATGTTATGTTGTTGTGAAATTTTAGACATCCGCGGATGTGAATGCGGATGTCTAACAGCTAACATCCGCGGATGCGGATGCGAATGCGGATGTCAAGTATTTTTAATAAACAATTAGGTAAGTACATTAAGTTGTTTAGGTAAATAAAAAATGGAAAAGTTAGTAATTCTTAATAATGCTTATTTTATTTAGTACTTGAATTTAAAAATTAATAAAAAGTAATGATAATTGCATCGGGCCAAAAATGTCGGATCTATCCTCTTGACTTTCATCTTTACTTGAAGAATCTAGCATAATGGCGAAATCGTTGTTTTAACAGCGCTTTCAAGCCAAACCAGATGTGTCCGGTTTTTCCTTTGACTCTTTCAGAATTTGGGGAACCTGTAACGCCATCAGCGTTTTTCAAATTTAGTTTTTGTAATTCATTTTTAATACTTTCTCATCAGCGTAGCCAGAATGAAACTTAGGGGGGGGCTCGACCCTATTAAGCTGGCATTTCAGGGTACTATTTTATATATATATATAAGGAAAATTTTAAAGTTACCTACCTGGCTACGCCCATGTACTTTCTTCTGCGACTGGTTTGAAAAATTTGTGCTTGTATGGAAAATGAATTATTATTTTCTAGGAATGAAAATTTTGAACAAAATTCTGTTTTCAAGGTCGTGGCTGCCAGCCGAATCGGATCAGAATATTATTATTTAAAAAAATGCACCCCGTTTTTAATAAGCATTTGAATTATTTGAATTACGGATGATGAGAGTCTAGTCGTAATTCTTACCTAATTAAATACCAGCTTTTTAATTATTTGAGCATCGATTCTGGTTATAGCCAGAGGTTGACCATTTCTGCTGGAAATCCCTATTCTAGGAGCTTAATCTGCGACTTTAAAGATAAAGTAAAGAAGAGGAGACGTAGGGGAATAGTTTTACCACAGAGGCTTTTAGCCAAGGACCCAATGTACATATTTCCCTATGAAAAATATGTTGCCCGACAAGTAAACAAGATTACTGTTTTTTTAAATTGTTGCTAAAAATTAATTCCCCAAAGAGCTCCATTTGAAATAATTGTAACGAATATATCGTCACCTGAAATGCAAAATAACGTAACAACATCGTCACTGAAATGCAAAAAGTCATAATTTATAGAGAATTCAAAATTCACTTTTTGATTGCTATGATGGATTTTATCGAATTACAACTCCCCACATCGTTTTATGAAAAACAAGGAAGAAAGTCTAAGTTCGGGCGGTGCCGAATTAAATACCCGGCGCAAGTATTTAATTTATGACTTTCACCTTTTCGAAAGCTACCGCTACATGGTAAGCCGGGGCGTATCAATTTTGAGTAAATTAGAGTCCTTAAATTTCGAAATTTTGAAGTTTCAAGCAGTTCTGAAACTTACCGTTATATAAAAAGCGGCCTCAATTTTAGTCCGATTTCAATAATTTTCAACATTTTGCTTTTATGTGGCAAGCACAATAACCATACCGAGTTTGGTACAAATTGGTAGAACGGTTACCGAGATACATATATGTGATCATAAGTGGGCGGTGCCACGCCCATTTTCCAAAATTTTATCACAAACGTATTTCTTGGTTAAGAATTGTTGCAAGCATCAATTTTGAATAAATTAGCTTTAATATTTACTTATTTATCGAAGATTTCGTATTTCTCCAAATTACCGTTATATGGGATGTGGGCGTGGTTATTGTCCGATTTTAAAAAGTTTCGGCGGTTTGGTATGTTATGCGAAGGCCAACAACTGTGCCAAGTGTGGAAGAAATTGGTGCAGCGGTTCCTAAGATATACACATGTAACCTTAAGTGGGCGTGGCTACGCCCATTTTCCAAAAACTTATAATATTCTTATTTTTCGTCTAAAACTTGTTGCAAATATCAATTTTGAGTGAATAATCACCAGCAGTTACTACGATATCGCAGTTTTCGTATTTCTGAAAATTACCGATATATGGGTAGTGGGTGTGGTTACAGTCCGATTTCGCCCATTTTCAATACTAACCTACCTTGGATAAATGGAAACCTACGTACCAAGTTTCGTTCAGATATCTCAATTTTTGCTCGAGTTATCCTGTACTCGGACGGACGGACAGACGGACGGACAGACAGACTTCATTCTGAGCATTTATGTATACATTTGTCTATATCTATCTCGATTCGTTTTGGCTGTTACAAACAACCGTTATGTGAACAAAATTAATATACCCTTGTGCACAAGTGCGCTCGGGTATAAAAACAAAAATAGTCACGACTTTTTCATTTCAGTGACAATGTTGTTACGTTATTTTGCATTTCAGGTTACGGTATGTAACATCAAACGCAAATTACGACAATTTGGTTTAAAATGACAGTGCACACTTTCTTCTTTATGTCTATGTCTAGTAGTTTTTTTTTTTAAGATTGGTCCAAAAAATCATAATAAAGAAAGGAACCAATGCAGGTATTTAAAGAAAAGAAAACAAAAAAATATATGTTATTAAAAGGACTATGTTCTCTTTGACGTATGGCAAAGGTTTACTGTCATGCTGAAATAAGTAAACGAAGTAAAGTAAGAGTGTGGAAGTTTTAGGCAATGACGTGAAATTTTTGATACGATTAGACTCTCGAAAAACGACTTGTATTCGATGCGACTCTCGCATTGAGGGTGAATATGTTTAAAGACATTTTTATCAAAGTTGATAAATATGACATTTGACCAGTTTTGTTACACAAATACTCGCACGACCACAGGCAAAAAATATTAGCTACAATTTGTCATTTTGTTTGCCAAATATACGTTTTATCGGTACACTTGCACAACATTCGCATTCGCAAAAGTTCTGCATTGATTATTGCGAATGCGAAAGCGAATGTTAAAATTAATGCAGAAGCTCCACGGTTGCGAATGCGAATGCGAATATTTGCAACAACCCTGGTATACATATGTATGTACGTACAAAGGGTGGTACTTGAAATTTTTTTTAAGAATTTTCAATTCGGAAAAGCGAAAAAACTTTGCATTGGAACATCAATCAATTAATAATAAAAGTTTTTGAACACATGTTTGGCCTCCTTCTGTTTAAAGCTTATGCAAAATCTAATGAAGTACATTAAAAAGCATAAGTTCTTTTAGTTTTCATTGGGATTTCCGAAGTTTACGTTTCCTTATATTCGAAATGTCCTATCTATTAAATTGACAGGAAATTTTATTTAATTAATTTACTAAGTAAGCGCAGGCTGTTAATATCACCGTTGGTTTGTTTCTTATTTATCGTGTCAAGATGGAGAAAATATCATTTCCTAGAGAAAAAATTTATCAACACTGAGAAAAGTGTTAAGTTTCGACAACTAAATATACATAACTTGTTGTCGAATTTTGGCAAATTTAGAAACTATTACCAAGGTTTCATAGCTATTACCAGGTTTTGGTTATTATAACTAAATATATTGTATTAATGCTTGTGGTATTCATATAGGTTGAATTTTGATAAATATGTACACATTTCTGCAAATTCCATGCAACGTTGCGGATGGCTCATAAAAAGAGGTTATTATGTTGTTAATACAGATGTGCTTTCTCTCAACACACGATGTTGTCATAGTTGCCAAATCTTGGTTGAGTTTGTTTTGAGAGAGAAAAACATTCATGCTTAAGCAAAACCCAGAAAGAATAGCCTCGTCAGAATGAGTACTTTTACGTCAACACCGGAAAGTATGCAAAGGAAGTGGCGTATGTAGGGATGAAACGATACAAGTAAATAAAAGTACATACTCGATACTTTTCACTCTATACCATGTAATTTTCGTATCGATACCTTTTAACCAAGTATATACTGAGTAGGTATCGAAAAAAAATACTCCTATCGAAACCCGATACTAAGGCGAATTTTGCTATGTAATTTTTTCCTCCACTGTTACTCCTAGTATTTACGTATGAGTATACACGGTCCGCTCTGGTGTAGTGGTAAGCAGTGCGCGCTTTCACTCATCAGCACCTTGGTTCAAGCCCTGGTCAAAGCAACATCGCAAAAAATATGGAAAAAGGATTTTTCTTAACAGCGGTCGTCCCTCGGCAGGCAATGGCAAACCTCCGAGTGTATTTCTGCCATGAAAAACAGCTTCTCACAAAAATACAATCGCCGTTCGGAGTCGGCGTAAAACTGTAATCCCTCCGATTTGTGCGCCAACATGAAGGCGCACGCCAAAAATCGGAGGAGAAGCTCGGCCAAACACTAACATATGTGTAAGCGCCAATCTGTATATATATATATACACGATCCAACTGTTCGAGTGGATGAATGCTCAGTACCTTTTTCACTGAGTAACTATTATTCTTCGCGCTGATAAAAAAATAATAGCAATCATTTTCTTAGAAAAAACTAAAATATTCAAAGTATCTCAGCACAGACAATTGTAACACCGTATTCGCATCTACATCATTTCCATTTGGACTTCGGAAAGGGTTAATTGGATGTTAGAACGAGTCAATTGGATTTTAGAATAATCAATTGAATTTTAGAAATCGTAAATTGTATTTTAGAATAGTCAACTGGATTTTAGAAAGCGTAAATTGGATTTTAGAAAGCGTAAATTGGATTTTAGAATAGTCAACTACTGGATTTTAGAAGAATCGATTGGATTTTAAAAGCGTAAATTGGATTTTAGAATAGTCAACTAGATTTTAGAAACATCAACTGGATTTGGAAGAGTGAATTGGATTTTAGAAAACGTGAATTTTAGGAATTGTTTAGTGAATTTTAGAATTTTCTACATAAAATTTTCAATAATCAGTTTTTTAAGTGCGGTACTTCTCCTTTTAATATTTTGCTCACGTGTTCGTTATCCGCTTTCTTTTATATTACACTCATCCTCCACTGTTACTCCTAGTATTTACGTATGAGTATACACGGTCCGCTGTGGTGTAGTGGTAAGCAGTGCGCGCTTTCACTCATCAGCACCTTGGTTCAAGCCCTGGTCAAAGCAACATCGCAAAAAATATGGAAAAAGGATTTTTCTTAACAGCGGTCGTCCCTCGGCAGGCAATGGCAAACCTCCGAGTGTATTTCTGCCGTGAAAAACAGCTTCTCATAAAAATACAATCGCCGTTCGGAGTCGGCGTAAAACTGTAATCCCTCCGATTTGTGCGACAACATGAAGGCGCACGCCAAAAATCGGAGGAGAAGCTCGGCCAAACACTAACATATGTGTAAGCGCCAATCTATATATATATATATACACGATCCAACTGTTCGAGTGGATGAATGCTCAGTACCTTTTTACTGAGTAACTATTATGATAAAAAAATAATAGCAATCATTTTCTTAGAAAAAACTAAAATATTCAAAGTATCTCAGCACAGACAATTGTAACACCGTCTTCGCATCTACATCATTTCCATTTGGACTTCGGAAAGGGTTAATTGGATGTTAGAACGAGTCAATTGGATTTTAGAATAATCAATTGAATTTTAGAAATCGTAAATTGTATTTTAGAATAGTCAACTGGATTTTAGAAAGCGCAAATTGGATTTTAGAAAGCGTAAATTGGATTTTATAATAGTCAACTACTGGATTTTAGAAGAATCGATTGGATTTTAAAAGCGTAAATTGGATTTTAGAATAGTCAACTAGATTTTAGAAACATCAACTGGATTTAGAAGAGTGAATTGGATTTTAGAAAACGTGAATTTTAGGAAATGTTTAGTGAATTTTAGAATTTTCTACATAAAATTTTCAATAATCAGTTTTTTAAGTGCGGTACTCCTCCTTTTAATATTTTACTCACGTGTTCGTTATCCGCTTTCTTTTATATTACACTCATCCAAGAATGATAGAATACAAGATTGCGACGATTGCAGGCGAAATCGTGAGAGTAATTTTGGCGTGCGTCACCGTAGAGTTGACATCAAGGTGTATTTAACAAGGCGGTGTTGGGCGCCAGCCGAGTTTTTCGCCGTGGAGAGCATTACGTCAAAATAAAGTGTTTGTTGTAACTTATACCAATGACAGTATGGATATCTGCGTATTATTTGTTAGTGTAATTGTTTACTTATATACAGCTAACACCACCTTGTTAAATACACCTTGGTTGACAACTGAGAGCGGCAAATAAAACTGCTGTCTAGTGATGTGTTGAACTGTCGGTACCCAATACTTAAAAAAGGTTTCGTCTGTACCCAATACTTCCTTGTCCTTCGGTATCGGATTCTTTACATTAAACCTTCGCCATTATATGCTTTTCAAGTTTAGAAAAAACCTTCATTACTAATTTATATGACATCGGCTAAAACACTTGAACTTATCGCAACAGAGAAATATTATTTTATCAGTTTTAACCCTAGTCGATCCAAGGTTCAAGAAAAATACTTTGACGGATGAAAAAGCCTTTCAGGGGGGGAGGGGGCGGGGATTCTGTAACCAGTTAGCAACAAGTTTCGGATCGATATCGTACTTGCTGACGTAAAAATATTTCATATCATACGTCAACAAAACCGAAACCGATTCGAAAATTGTCGCTACCTGGTTACAGAATCTGCCTACAAAAATGGTATCGTCCGATTCAGCTGGAACAAAAATGCTTCAAACAAGTAAGAGTTTCTCTGTATTATGGCCTCGACCCGACATATATACATCTTTCATTTGAATCAGTGCGCTTTTATTCGAAACCTAAATGTTTCGGTACCGAGTATCGAGAGAATTGGATACTTAAAAGTATTGACTCAGCATATCACTACTGCTGTCATCTCGACTGTGACGTCAGCAAAGCAGCTGATTCTGTCAAATTCACTGAGAGCCGATTAGCGTGACACTCATCTACATCTTCTTCTTCTTATTCGGCACTACATCCGTTTGTCGGTTTGGGCCGATAGCAAAAAGGTTCGCCAGTTGTAATCCATGCGTACAACATGTCTAAGCCAGCGCAATCGTTGTATTTTTATGCGCTTAACTAACCAAGCTCAAAGTAGTACCTGTTGGTTTGTTCTTCGCTTTATCTCCAGACTGAGATTATTGGTGGTGGTTATGTATGTTCCTACTTCAAAGCTATGACTGCCAATAGTGACGTGTGCCCCAATACGCGAAGGCTTGTTATGTGTTACCAGGAGGTACTTTTCTTGTCCTCGTTCACCGCTATGTAGGCCAATCAAGTTATCTTCTTTTTCTAAGCTGCAAAATGCTGCGTTGACATCCCTGGGTTTCTGGCCAGAGATGTCAATGTCGTCTGCATATACCAGCAGCATCGTGCTTTTGCGAATATGTATATTAGGGCGGGTAGATTTTTTCCCCCATGAAAGAGATTTCACCCGAAAAATTTTCATCCGCGCATAGTAAACTCACGGAAACAAATGATAAAGCTGAATATGTAGTAATTTTTCCTTTGGACTATGTGTAAATTCAAAACTCTAAAACTGGTTTTCTCGAGTTTTTAGATTTTTGAGTTACGAAAATATTGAAGTAAAACTCAAAAAAAAAATTCAAAATTCATTTGGATTCACCCACGTCAAATATTGAAAATTTAAATAAAAAAAATTCGTGTTCATCAAAATTTTCCATATCATTATGAACTGATTAAAAATGTCTTTTAATCGCATACATATTCCCTTTAACAACCACCCTGTAATTCTTTGAAAAAAAAATAACTTTTTTTCATTAAAAAGTCGTTGTATTTCTTCTTCATCAAAATGTTTCCTTAGAAAAGAATCAAAATGTCGTTGAATAGCATATTCTTTATTTATTAAATGACTTATAACACAAAAGGCATTGCATGTCACCAAAAGCATTTTCAAGCATGAAATTTTTCTCGCAAGGCATTTTTGCATACAAGAAACAAAGCGCAACAGCCAAACAAAATGTTGATTCGTTGTTCTCTAGCCAACGACTAAACGATAGAGCGTAAGAATACGTGTGAGTTGATCTTCCGCAATTGTGGTATGAAGCGCCGACCACTGGTCTAAAACCAATTTCGAGCAAGCGAAGTTTAAGGGGAAGTTTCATATCAGGTAATACATTTTTTTTCAGTCAAATAGAACAATAGTTTCTTACTGACAAAATTGGTTACCAGCTAATTAAAATAATTATAAATTAAACTACGCACTGTTCCTTTTGGTCGAGACGGGTCCAAACTCGAAATATTATTTAATTCGGAACGAGTTCTCATTAAGGGAGCATTTTTAGAGTAATTTGAGTGGGGTATTCCCACATAAAACACTAAAAAGTGTCTACGGTTACGAATCGGGACATCTACATATCTATATATAAATACGCCACAAAAGAATTGGGCAATCCCTTTTTTGAAAGCACCGTTCGCTCGAATTCAATGAAACATACACCGATTTAGAAGATATAACTTCCTCTAATCCAGAAATGTTAATCCTGATACAAAGGGGGCGTGGCATCTGACGTATAGACTAAAATGTGAAAACCACTACATCTCTAAAACCAATTATGCTGGGGAACTGAGACTTAACACAGATGTATAGATTTTAAATACCCTAATTACGGTGAAAAATGGTAGGTACTGGGAAAGGGGGTGTGGCACCGCCCATACAAACTGAAATTCTCATATCGCTTATCTCTGGAACCGCCTATGCTAACGTCCTGAAATTTGGCACAGCAACATATGTGGTCAATACCGTACTTACGGCGAAGAGTGGTCGATTTTGGAAAAGGGGGCGTGACACCGCCCATACAAACTGAAATTCTCATATCGCTTATCTCTGGAACCGCCTATGCTTACGTCCTGAAATGTGACACAACTATTTATGATATCAATAACGTACTTACGACGGAGAGTGGTAGATTTTGGAAAGGGGGGTGTGGCACCGCACATACAAACTGAAATTCTCATATTGCTTATCTCTGGAACCGCTTATGCTAACGTCCTGAAATTTGACAAAGCTATTTATACTGCCAATAACGTACTTATGGCAAAAAGTGGTAGATATTGGAAAAGGGGGAGTGGCACCCCCCGGCCATACAAACTGAAATATTCAAATCGCATACATCTTGAGCTGCTTATGTTAACGTCCGCAAATTTTACACAGCGATTTATGTTATCAATACCGTATTTACGGAAAAAAGTGGTAGATTTTGGAAAAGGGGGCGTGGAACCTCCCATAAAAACTGAAATTCGTATATCGCTTATCAATAACGTACTTACGACGGAGAGTGGTAGATTTTAGAAAGGGGGGTGTGGCACCGCACATACAAACTGAAATTCTCATATTGCTTATCTCTGGAACCGCTTATGTCAACGTCCTGAAATTTGACACAGCTATTTATGATATCAATAACACACTTATGGCGAAAAGTGGTAGATAATGGGAAAGGGGGCGTGGCACCGACCATACAAACTGAAATTCTCATATTGCTTATCTCTGGAACCGCTTATGTCAACGTCCTGAAATTTGACACAGCTATTTATGATATCAATAACACACTTATGGCGAAAAGTGGTAGATAATGGGAAAGGGGGCGTGGCACCGACCATACAAACTGAAATTCTCGTCGCTTATCTCTGGCACCGCTTATGTGGACGTCCCGAAAATTGACACAGCAACATATGTTGTCAATACCGTACTTATGGCGAAGAGTGGTAAATTTTGGAAAAGGGGGCGTAGCACCGTCCATTCAAACTGAAATTCTCATATCGGTTATCTCTGGAACTACTTATTATAAGGTAATGGAATCTGATACACCTACATTTATACACATATAAAATCACAAGAATCATTCAATGGGGAACCATTTTCGCCCAGATTTTAAAATCGCATTGAATGATTGTTTTTTTTGTGCAAAAGTTTTTAGAGGGATCAGTGTGTTTGTCTTCCGATAGGTGGCGCAAGGATAGAGAACTATCCTATAAAATCATATTTATGATCAGATTTGTTTCACTTTTAGAACACATATTAGTAACACAAAATTTGGTGTAACTTGGTAGCCCAGTCGTGTGATGAAAAAATATTGGGCTTTGGCCCAGTCTTGACAAAAACCCGTGTGAAAACGCTGCTAGAGAAGGAAATATTATCTTTTGTTGTAAACCTTCAAGATACTTTCTCAACCGTTAACGATTCTGATGAAAAAAGAAAGAATTTATGTAGATGTGGTCAATTTAGTTTTTAACCTCCAAGAGGCTATCGGACAGATATAATCGAAAAACTTATTTACAGTCTAAATTGGTATATGTTTGACATATTAGTCAGTGATGAACATCTCATCATACATATGCATATTTTTTTAAAGGAAAATCGAGGTTCCTATATCGGTCTAATTTCAAAAGCTACTGAAGAAATTTGGACAAGACTTGGTAGAATTAGCATTAATCAATCCGGTATGATCGTTCATAATTCGATTTTAAGTTTTCCTGTACATTCGCTATAAATCGTACTGCTGGGCTTCAAAATGGTAATTCGCATAAAGGAGTTAGTATTGGTGACAGATAAATTAAAAGGTGTATGAAAAAAGATGACGAATTTCGACAACTGGGCGATACTAGTTAAAGTTTAATCGTTCAATAAACCCTTTTATGAGATTAATTACAAAAGAGCATGCGAGAAAGGGATCCGTACGATAAGTCGAAAATAAAAATGTCGAAATTTAAAAATTTTTTAAATCTCGAAATAATGTTTAACCGAAACGCAAAATGTCGAAATCGTATGCTTTCGAAATGAATAAGGTCGAAAAAAATGCAAAACGCGTAAATTGTCGAAAAATAGTCGAAAAAGTTGAATGTGTGAAAAAAATAAAAATTAAAAGTGTTCTGAGTAGATTTTCAAATGTTCTAGAGTTCCTAAGATGGAAAAAGAAAG
>NW_016157147.1:5564-7487 GCF_001687245.7 Rhagoletis zephyria | reverse complement strand
ATATTCCTTCAAATTATTATACGGAATCATACTGAAAGAATTTAGCAGGCAAAATTAATTTTATATTTCTAAAGAGTTATTGCAAAAATAAATATTAAATAAATTAGATTCAGTATTTACTGATTTATTGAAGATTTCCCTTTTCTCTAAATTACCGTTGTATGGGATGTGTAAAAATTTTCAGCCGTTTGGTATGTGGTACCAAAGGCTAACAACTGTGTTTGGGAGAAATGGGTGAAGTGGTTACCAAGACACCCAGATGTAATGATAAGTGGGCGTGGCCACGCCCATTTTCCAAAGGTTTTCATTTCATTTTCATCTATTCATTCTTGTTGCTGACTGTGCATAAAACTTTAGTCTTTTAAGCACAACATATTTTACACAATATTACGAGTACATATTAGTATACAATATCTTCACTTATAGCTAAAAGAATTTACTTATTTAAATTGTTTTGAATAATTAATTTAATTTAGTTTAAAGAAAAATAAATAAAAAATTCACTTTAAAACAATAAAAAGCATTGGCTTAAGGTTAACTAAATATTCAAATAAATGCAGTTGTACCTTAGAAATCGTAGAAGCTTTATTTAAATAAAGTATTCAATTGTATTACTAATTAGTAATTTTTTTGGTTTAAAATATTTTTTATAAGAAAAATTAGTTTTTTTTCGTTTTAAGTGTTTTTCTCAAATTTTTATATACGAAGTATGCAAATATGCATATCATAAGATAGAAGGTTTAATCACCTTTACAACGGTACCAATTGTTTAAAAATCGGTAGGAACTTTTTTAGTTTATAAAAAAAGGTTATTTTTTCTTTTAAATGTGGTTTTTCTCAAATTTTTATATACAAAGTATACAAATATGCATTTCAGAAGAAAGGGGTTTAATCGCCTTTACAACGATAACAACCTTTTAAAAATCGGTTAGTATTTTTTTGTTTAATTTTTTTTTATTAAAAAAGGTATTTTTCCTTCAAATGTGTTATTTCTCAAATTCTTATATACGAAGTACACAAATATGTATGTTAGAAGAAAGGGGATCTACGAATCTTTACAACGATACCAATTTTTTAAAAAACTGTAAGTAATTTTTTGTTTAAAAAATTTGGCACAGCAACATATGTGGTCAATACCGTACTTACGGCGAAGAGTGGTCGATTTTGGAAAAAGGGGGCGTGACACCGCCCATACAAACTGAAATTCTCATATCGGTTATCTCTGGAACTACTTATTATAAGGTAATGAAATCTGATACACCTACATTTATACACATATAAAATCACAAGAATCATTCAATGGGGAACCATTTTCACCCAGATCTTAAAATCGCATTGAATGATTGTTTTTTTTTGTGCAAAAGTTTTTAGAGGGATCAGTGTGTTTGTCTTCCGATAGGTGGCGCAAGGATTGAGAGCTATCCTATAAAATCATATTTATGATCAGATTTGTTTCACTTTTAGAACACATATTAGTAACACAAAATTTGGTGTAACTTGGTAGCCCAGTCGTGTGATGAAAAAATATTGGGCTTTGGCCCAGTCTTGACAAAAACCCGTGTGAAAACGCTGCTAGAGAAGGAAATATTATCTTTTGTATTAAACCTTCAAGATACTTTCTCAACCGTTAACGATTCTGATGAAAAAAGAAAGAGTTTATGTAGATGTGGTCAATTTAGTTTTTAACCTCTGTCAAAACGCATGTGCCTCCTCGACTTTAGCGCTCAGACGCACAGGGGTTTCGTATTATTTGCAAAAAGAAATAAAATACAGACAGTGATTTAGTATTAATTCAAACCAATAGTCATATATATTTGTCAAGATTTCTTTGTATACAATTGAGTCTATTACCTTAATGCGGGAAATATCGATGAGGCTGGTAGCTCCGGTGTTCTTCCTTGATGATTCAAAAGAGAAGTGAAG
>NW_016157147.1:0-777 GCF_001687245.7 Rhagoletis zephyria | reverse complement strand
CGAATTCACGCTCATACTTAGCATACCCTCGACATAACTCCAAATATTCACCTTCGTTTATATTCTCCGGGCCAATGCGCCAAATTTTGTGAACTGCGTCATCGTTACATGTTACAATGGGCTGATCGTGTGTGGAACCCCATGCAACACAAGTTACCTCCACTGTGTGGCCGTACAATGCCACCAATGGTTCATCTGGATAGTTAAGGTTCCATATATAAGCTTTCTCGTCACTACTTCCACTTAGCAAGTACTTTCCGTCTGGACTAAGGCAGGATTTTATATAGAAAGTACTATTTAAGAGGCCTTTGAATCGTGCTATAGGTTTCGAGGAATATGAGCATAGGTTATAGGCGTAGATTGTATTGTCCATGCAGTTAGCAAAGAGTCGTGAACCCGATTCATCGACTATAAGATTAGTGAAGCCTTTAAATGTACTTGTGCCAGCATAAGGTAGGCTATATTTAGGATGAGGTTCTTTTTTATATGCAGTATAATTTCGCCGTAAGTCCCATACTTTTATAATGCCATCACCTGCACCACATGAAATAAGAGTGTTGGTATCCTGAAAAGCCAATCCTGTAATGCTGCTTGACGTGGCATTAGCCGTCATCTTAGGTGTGCGTGTACGCTTTTTTTTGTGACATTGGCGTCCCCGGTCCCCCGACATGTCCGCTATAAATGCAGTTATCTGCTCGTGGTGTTAAATCCACATTTAAGTTTGCACGCACCAGAAGCAGATACGAATTTCATCTGCCCAGGCGCCCATTCCAAATC
>NW_016157146.1:616059-653837 GCF_001687245.7 Rhagoletis zephyria | reverse complement strand
CAATATCGTTTTGAATTTCGTTGCTAATTAGTTGCACGCATCTGTATTTGTATGTATTTGCCAAGAATCCCGGGATTTTCGAGATTTGTAATTTGCAAAGGTGGCAATAGTAGAATGCCTTATGTTGGACAGTTTTCGCTATACATATTTCTTTTGTTTATTTAATATTTAATATTAAATATTTTTTTTTTATATATGTCTAGCTAATTATACATACACATAACACCGTGCGACAGGCAATTTTACACACGAAAAAGGTCAATACATTCGCGTAGCCATGGGCTAAATTTATGCAGTAAAATTGCGTTTTTAGCTTTTCTCTCTGACGTCAGGACTTTGAAAATTTAATAATATGAGTATTTGAGAGAATGGTTTAAAAAGTTTAATGCAATGTATTTAGGAAACCAGTGTGGGTTACAAATTAAAGACAAAATTCTGTATAGAAAAAACAGATTATATTTTTTGGTGCATAAGGTGTTGAAAATATCCTTAAAAATTTTATTCTTGAATATCCTTGAAATTTTGCAATATTTAGTTTGAAAAAAAATTATATGTTAAGGACTAATGTAAACTCGACAACGTCTTCGAATAAAGTCCTTCTAATTTTATTAGCTTAAAAAAATAAAATTAATTAAGGACATTTTCAATACCTATTCGTCTTTGTGAACCCAAAAAATTTGATTTTTTTTTAATCCTACGGAATTTTCTCTTTCATTTAGGTACCATTTTTACTCTACATTGCACTAAATTTTTTAAATAATTTTTAGAAGTTATCATATCTAAAGTTCTAATAAAAAAATTCCAAAACTAAAAACGCAGTTTTACTATATTTGGCCCATAGTGTCGTGAGTATATTTATTGCTTGGTGTGTTTTAAAATTTTTTTGTTTCAAACTGTTTCAATCTTTTTACTCAGAATTTTTAAAAAAATTTTAGGTACGCAATTTTATAAGTATAGCCCAATAAATTACAGGAGGATAAAGTGCAAGTTTCAAGTGACTTAAAGTAACGTTGATTTTTTACAATTTTTTGATGGCAGTGTCACGCATTTTCTTCCATACAAAGTATTTTCGACAATTTGTTTATATGGAAGAAAAAGCCCAGCATCGTTTAAAAAATTCCCACAAGTCAGCGGTATTTTGTAACTGCATGCAACTTCATTTTATCCTACTTTAATTTAATAGGCTATAAAATTGCGTACCTAAAATTTTTCTAAAAATGCTGAGTAAAAAGTTTGAAATTTTGGCAAAGTTTTTTGCATTTTCATAATTCTTGTACAAATTTTGAAGTGCGCATTTAGATGCAGTTAATTATATACAAAATGAAGTAGACTTTTATAAAAAAGTTTAAATATTAAATAAAGAAAAGAAATATAGACTAAACTGGTTGAAATAAGGCGTTTCTTTTATTTCTGCCACTAGTATTATAAACTTCTTTCAGCCACACAATATATGTATATGTTGACTTAAGTTTTTTTGCATCGCGTCTGTTTCGACATGCCTTAAGTTACTTTATCAGATATGTACACGCTAAAGTACTGTTAAATGCGTATAAATTTAATAACTGTCTTTTGTTTTGTTATTAATGAAATATTTTTTAACTTAAATAATAAAGTACATTTCGAAACCCATTTATTTATTATTTATTATATGGTAGGACAGCTTCTCAAACTATATTGATGCAATTTTTTGATGTTAAGTTGTTGGAAAATAATGAATATCTAAATCCCGGAACTGATCCCGGGATGTCCCGAAAATCCCGGGATCGTAAAAGTACCCTGCAGGAAATTGAATTAGTTTGAAAGTAATTTATAGACTACTTTATTTTCAATGATATCACAATGGGCCTGATCGGGCCTAAGTGTGCTGGCGCCCTCTGGGACTAGCAGCCACTTCAACCTACCCTACTACTACTAAATTGAATTAGTTTGAAAGTAATTTATAAACTACTTTATGTTCAATGATAACTAATTGAAATTCTCACTATTTTACCTGCAACGAACTCATTTATTTAACATGGTGATGTCCTAGGAAACAGCTAATTGCCTTTTCCTGCATGTATTTTAAACAACTTTAAAATGAATTCGGCTTAAAAAACTTTAAAGTCAGTATGTGTCGTTTGAACACGCTTTCGTTCTGCACTTCACAGATGCTTTTTCATAACTAAGAAAAACCGAAATTAAAAATTTAAAATTAAATGAGATTTGAACATGGAAATTCTTAGCTGCGTCCAATTGTAGCAAACATCTTTGTACGCTCAGCTATAGCAAGACATGTAAATGTGCATTCAAATGTTCAGTTTGAATTGTGTGCAAGCAGCAAGTCGACTGTCCGACTTTGCGTTTAATTTCAACTACTTTAAAATGAATTTGGTTTACACAGCTTTAAAGTCAGTATGTTTCTTTTGAATACGCTTGCGTTCTGGACGTCACAGATGCTTTTTCATACCTCCAAGACACAAATTGGTTTTTTGAGCGAAAAGAGTATACAAATTCGAAATATTTCCTCATTGCATTTGTTTTAAAGTAGTCTTTCAATTAGTTGATTTAAAAAGGAAATCACTTGTTTCCATCAGGGTATTTTCAATGATAACTAATTGAAATTCTCACTATTTTACCTGCAACGAACTCATTTATTTAACATTGCGATGTCCTAGGAAGCAGTCAATTGCCTTTTCTTGCATGTATTTTCAACTACTTTAAAATGCATTTGGCTTAAACAACTTTAAAGTCAGTATGTTTCTTTTGAATACGCTTACGTTCTGAACTTCACAGAAGCTTTTTCATATTTAAAAGACACAAAAAAAAATTATTATCATTTTCACATGTTGCCTCCTTTGGTACTCGAACCCGGATGTTCGGGAAGCTAACAAGTAACAGCAACCATTTCTGCACGCTCAGCTACAGCCAGACATGTCAATGCGCTTTCAAATGTTCAGTTTGAATTGTGTGCAAGCAGCAAGATTTAAAGAGAAATCACTTGTTTCCGTCAGGGTACGTCTGTATATATGGATGTAAGGATCATTTTCAAAGGATACGATAAATGTAATTCTGAAAAACTCTATTCAAAACGTCAATGATAAACCAGTTTTTAGCAGCTTCGCACAGTGTTGCGACTCCAAATACTTATATAAGCTGTTGAAAAAAAAAAAAAATTGTACACGTGATCCGATTTCGCTGAAACTGGACATGTGTTCAAATTTTTCCACGTAATAGAGTCCCTTGTGGACGGAAATGTTAAGTTTGATCCGATGTCGATGAAATTTAAATAATACTCTCTATTTTATATATAAAAAGGGGAAGATTGGCTCACTTTAACAACCAGGAAAAAAATATGAGCCCCACTAACAAATGTGATGGAATTTTGGTTATTTTTAGTTTTCTGCCTTCCACTGTCAGAAATAAAAAGGTTATACTTAAAAAGTAAATATATAAATGAAAAAAGTCACATTTCTCTTATTTTTGAGGTGAGTATTCATGATTTGAAAAAAGCTGAAAATCGAAAAGTTAAGCATATTAAAAATTGCATATACATATGGCCCAAATCGCTCAAAACGAAACCATGGGGAAACATGTTTTTCTCAGGTTTCGCAGATTTTGGATTATATCTGGGTCACACATATTCTAAGTATCGGACAATATCAATACTAACACGAATCTCCTTCTCTTAAACATGAAAATTCACTTAATCCTGAGACACCTTTAAATAAACGACGATTAAAAAAGCACAACATGAAAATAAAGGGAAGTTTATATTTAAGGTCCACCACTTTTTTGCATTATACTTGCCTCTCTTCGCTTGCCTTGTGTTATTTTGAAGTTAATAAAAAAAAGTATTCGACAAAAAAAATCAGCGATTAGCTTTCTATATGAAAATCAAGTCGGCAGCATTTTTTAATGTAATGTAACAGTCCAAAATATTAAGAAGAAGATAAGAATTACGTAGAAAAATAAAAAAACGCGAGAATTATATTATTTCAAAAAGGAACGAACTCAAAAGAAGCGAAATAAGAAGCTGAAAGAAGAATCCGATTAAATAATAAAACATCTATTGAAATTATTTCGGCTATTTTTCTAGTACTACTATTATTCTGCGAAATGCCGAGTCCTCGAATCTAACATTTGAAGGGTAAGAATAGTACTAAATGGCATAGAGCAAACAAAATAAGGCATTAAAGCCGTTTTTCGTGAAATGAAACGCGAAAAACTCAACATCTTGGCGCAGTTCTAAGATCGAGATCGAGTTCTACGCAGAAAATTATTTCGGAAACGACCTACAGCTGCACAGCATCAGAAACTTTGAAATCTGAATTCATAATTATCATGTTTTTAATTTCTTTGAATTACTTGTCACATCGCAAGACTACTGAATTCATGCTATTTATTGCATAAAACGCATTAAAAGCGATTTAAATTCCTAATTATAATCTTATCGCTACACGTACAATATCGTAACAGGCAACGTAACAGTCTTTTCCTGTAACGTACCAGTCCGAAATTTTTTTACAAATATTGACCTCAAAATTAATTTTTTCAGTTCAATTAATACGTAGCTCTTGAACTCCATCCTGAAGTTAGGAAACTGTGTACCAACTTTTGAAAACATTATATTAGGATAGCAGACTTTTTCAATAATATAAAGCAACTTTAAAAAGTACTTCCAAAAATTGCAACAGTCCGTTGTTGAAACATTCACAACTCCTAAACCTCAGGAGTTACAATATATTTTTGTATATATTAAATAATGCCACATACTTATGCTTTCAGATGCAAGAAGAAAAATTATCCGAAAATTGTATTCTCGCGAGTTTCAGCGGTATTTAAAAATCAGTGTGAGCCAAAATGTAATGTAACAGTCCGCGTTTTGGTCCCTAAGTATTTTATACACCTCAATAGATATTAAATTCGCCTGGAATTAATTCTTATTTGATTTGTGAACTTGGCTGTCAACTTATTCACATATCATTTTATCTTTATTTCGATGCGTTCCAATTTTGACATTTATCAGTGCACTTGCACAATATTCGCATTCGCAAAAGCTCCGCATTGATTATTGCGAATGCGAAAGCGAATGCGAATATTAAAATTAATGCGGAAACTCCGCGCTTGCGAATGTGAATGCGAATATTCGCATCAACCCTGGTTCATATATAGATACGTACACATAAAGTGTCTAATAATAAAAAGATATGGGATTATTGGCTCTGGAAAAGTAGTTAGAATGTGAAAATTAATTATGCATCATAAATTTATTCTTTGAAGATCTCTGTTGTATATTGGAAAATATTTACATATTTTCTTCTACGACAACATGCATTGCGTATGGACAACCTCAAAGATCTAGGGGCACGGTTTAATGTTAACCGATTTCCAAATTAAAAAATACGAAAAACCCTCTTTACTATTCTGCCTATTCACGTTAAAAGCGTAATTTCGACGAAATAGAGATTAATCCTCCACAGTACTTATTTAGTTGCATACCCTACAGGGTGTATTCGACCGTTCCACATACAGACCTACTCATGTACACAAATACCTTTGCATTCAGGTAGGTACAAAAACTATTTTTTGAAAAGAAAAATAAGGGCAGAAATGAATGGGCAAATTAAAAATTCGAGAGATTAAACACAGCATCCACCTTAGTCATATTCATCACTGTCAGTCTAAAATAATCTGTCGAGGCTCAAAGTAGTGAACTGAAGTATTTTCGTATTTTAGATTTCGACATTTTGAAGTTAGTAAGGCGAAAAAATGAGTCGGCGTGTTTCTTTTGTGTCAGATAACCATCATAAAGAAAACATGTATAGCAACATATCGTCTGCTCGTGGCTCTGCGGTGATAATGCATAGACTTTCCATTTACATTCCACATTTAATTTCTCCAATGAATGAGCCCAAAAAGGTAACAATTTACATATGTATGTGCATAAAATATGCATGTCTACTGGTATAATATCTACAGTGACTTCTAAAAGTGGAAACGTGTATAACAAAAGTTTCGTACTTTTATGTTTGTGGGTGTTCATTTAATACCTAATGGAATGGAATTGTGGATAGCCGGAAAAAAGGAAAACGAATTTTTTCGAACACACTAGGGCTCTTGAAATTGTTCGAATTTAAATTTTATGGGAAAACGCAATCAAAATTTTATCAATTTATATGTATTATATTTATCAAGCTTCAAAACGATTTTTTTCGAACACACTAGGGCTCTTGAAATTGTTCGAATTTAAATTTTGTGGAAAACGCAATCAAAATTTTATCAATTTATATGTATTCTATTTATCAAGCTCAAAAACGTAAATTTTAAGTTACATTTCTATATTATTAAACATGCGATTTGTCAAACAAAAAATGTGAATTTATAAACTGCTCCACTGCTTAGTAACTAAAATATTTTTTATATATACGTGGTTTTGTACTTTAAACGACGATATGTTTTGTAGATTATGCAAACCCAAAAATAATATAGTTTAAAAACAAAAAACTTGCTACGTAACTTGTGAATGGAAATCGCTGCATCTTTTATGCGCATCATTATTACATAGATACATCCCAAGCTAATAAAAGCGAGGTAAAAATGGACCACCGTATATATTTTCAAGCCAAACATGCATATCGTGGCTTGGCGCGCAATACCTCGTATCCGCCAAATGTAATACTACGTATAAAGTGGCATAGAAACAAATATATTTTGGTTACCCTGTCTCAATGCTTTCCTGCTTCACAAATTTAATAGTGCATAATTATAGTAGAAGCTCATATTTAGTAGGTTTAGGTAGGAAACCATTCAAAAGTTTTGCAGAAAATAAGTTTCTTCGCTCTCTTTTGTGAAATTTTCGGACTACGAGACAGGTACGTGGTATTGCATTTGGTGGATACGAGGTATTGCGCCCCAAGCGACGATATAATTCAGAAATAAAATTGGGAAATTTTCACAAATAAGAGTGTGACTCTCCTATTTTTTTTTTATTTGGTGCGTTGATTGCTCATGTTTGAGTTTATAACGAACTGGTAGTATTTGGAGACCAGGATCGAATGCATCCCGTTACAAGTATGTGCTTACAGTGGAAAAGAAGTAATGAAGAGTCAAAGCGACGTGTAGATAACATAACATTTTTTTGAAATTCTGATGCTCCTGGCTTTTATAGTATACTGTGGCTGGGGCGTATCTCAGTGTAGCCACCCTGTAGGGAAAACACGAACTAGTGAACCAAATTTCTAGTTCACTACTAGTTCTTTTTCGCCAAAAACGAACCAGTCCGATAGTAACTAGTCACGCACCAGTCCAAAAGCAGCGAAATGTGGTACTTTCACTAAACTATTTTATTTCAAATTTTAAACGCAGGGAAGGTAATCATTATGAGAAAAATAATTTAAATCAGCATTTAATCATTATTTTATGAATTATTATTGAGTTTTATTTTTTCGCTCAATCGGAAATAATTATTATTTGATTTTTATTTTTGGGATTACAAATAATGAATATTTTATGATTTTTATTTTTTCGCGCAGAGATTATCATTAATTTTGAGTTTTATTTTTAAAGCTTAAAAATAATGATAATTTATAAAATTGAAAAGGCCATACATACGCAACCTACTGAAATTTTGACCTTAAAAGTTTGGGTCTTATTCCTCTTATAAGGGTGCGGCTACCTCTCAAAAGGATACGTCGGTAATCACGCTGGTATAGTTTTTGAGTTGCTTAATAATTATTATACTTAGTGATTCCATAAACAAAGGCCAAGATCCTGAAGGACAATTGAGAAAGGCAATGCAGTTGCAGAAAAAGAGGCATTTAAAAAAAAAGTGTCAAAATAATTACCACTTTCTCACTAAATTTATTTAAAAATGCAAGCCACCAGAGCTACCTTTTTTTTAAGAAAAGACAAATTAAGTTTTTTTATGCAATCCACCACAGCTACCTTAATACAGTCAGTCAATAAAGTTTAGGTACAACGAATTTTTTACAATACGGGCAACTATTTTTTTAATATTTTAGTTTTCGGTAATTTTTTATAAAAATATGGTCAATTCTACAACAAAATCCCCAAAAATCAGAGTTCCAAACCTTGTGCAAAATTTAAGAAAATTCTGCAAAATTTCATTAAAATAATTCACTTTCTATTTACGCTCTCTAGAAAAAGTTTTTTAGCCCATTCAATTTTAGTATAATGAAGTGCAAGTGTGAGGAAGCCAGGACTTACCAAACAACAAAAAAAAAATTGCTAAATATCAATGGTAAGTCCTAACTACCTCAAACTTGCACTTTGTTATACTAAAATTGAATGGGCTAATAACTGAGTACCTAACTTTTTTCTAAAGAGTGTAAATTGCAATACTTGGATGGAAATTCGCAGAGTTTTCTTTAATTTTGCATAAGGTTTGGAACTCTGATTTTTGGGGTTTTTGGTGTAGAATTAACCATATTTTTATAAAAAATTAGGGAAAAATAAAATATTTAAAAAATAGTTGCCGGTATTGTAAAAACTTCACTGTACCTAAACTTTATTGACTGACTGTATATCTTATTTAAGTTAAGTACGACAAAAACTTTCGAAGTACTTCATATACATATAAGCTTAAAAAGAACTGAATTTACTTCAATATGTTTAAATTTAGACAAGTAAGACAAAGTGAACTAATATTCTTACTTTTAAGCAGAACGGTTTTTTGTTTTGTTTTACTTACTACTTAAGTTTAATACTACTATTACTACTAATGTGGTTTATAAATTTTTAATAAATGCGTTTAAACATTTGTGATTGTATTGTCCTTCCTTCAACCGATCGTATTTAATATAGAAGGGAAATGTTTCGACAAGCCTGATTAGAAATGTAGATCTAAGGTGACGAAATTATAACAGGTTGGAACTATAAAAAATGGATGCAGATCGAACTGGTTTGGAACTAAAGAAAAGGGGATGCAGAACGAACTAGATCTCATCTGTAGAATTTGGAACTGGTTCGGAACTATAGAAAAAGGGATACAAAACGAACTAGATCTTATCTGTCGAATTTAGAACTGGTTCGGAACTAGAGCCAAAGGGATGCAACGGGGGACAATTGACACTTCCTAGGACATCGCAGTGTTAAATTCGCCAGTCGCTAGCATGCAAAAGAGAATTAACGCGCACTACTCATGGTTCCAAACGCACTAGAACCGAACCAGTTCCGCACTAGTTCGTTTCCCTACAGGGCACTAACACATTTTTTTCCTACCAAAATGAACCAAAACCTACCAATTTTTTTTTAAGTTTTTAATATTTTGTTTTTAATGTCAAATTTATTAAAAATGTAGACAACATAACATTTAGAAAAACTAAAACACAGATAGTACAATAAAAACAAATTAACTACATATAACAATTCATTTTACTGTACAGACTTACACAAATGTTTGTCTCTTTACACATACATATGTATTGTTATTATTATTATTATTATTTTTATTATTATTACGTCGGGGATACACGCGCTGCAACCTTAGAAGATCTATTGTTACGGTGACCATCCGTCCTTTATTTTAAAGGACAGTCCTTTATTTTAACCCCCTGTCCTTTATAATTTTTGTCAAAATAAAGGACACCATTTGCCCTTTATTTCTTAAACTGTCCTTTAAATTAGCTTTGGATTTTGCAGAGGTCAATTTTTAAACATAGAATATGAAAAAATAAAAATGTCCATAATGAAACAGAATGAAAACCTTCGTCAGTTTGTTTCGCACCCCACTTAAGGGTCACGAATCCTTGATAATACTGAAAAGGGGAAATTTATGTAATTGAAAAAAAAATGTTACTAATATTTAGACATTTTCCCAGAAAAATTAATATACTTTGAGTAAAAATCATTGTTGACAAAATCACAGGGAAAGTTGTGCCCAGGATCGTGTTGCACGCCAAGTTTTCAGATCCNTGTTACTAATATTTAGACATTTTCCCAGAAAAATTAATATACTTTGAGTAAAAATCATTGTTGACAAAATCACAGGGAAAGTTGTGCCCAGGATCGTGTTGCACGCCAAGTTTTCAGATCCACTGAAAAATAACAATAAACCTCCGCTCAATTATGATAAACGCATTGTGGCAGCAAAGGATGGCGAAGTCCTTTATAAGGATTTGGTTTAATTTTTCGGAATCGGTCAAAATTCGGTTACAGCGCCTTTCGAGAAGAGCAACTTGTACAATTTAATAATATAATTAACTGGCAAATATTTGATATAAAGTACCATCATACAAGTTGTATCCGTATTTTAAAATCAATGGGAAAAATGTCCTTTATTATTATTATGTTCGTTAATATGGTCACCGTATCTATTGTGCTTAAAATTTTGGATGGAGAAGGCAATCGTTCCCCAATGTCTATCAGTCTGATATTTATGATACGTGGCCAGTCACATAGAATATGCTCTGGGGTTTCCTCCACCAGCTCACAAAAGGCTAGGGACCATGCAAGTGCATTTGGGCTCCACGCTTTGCGAGACAGTCAGATTTCGTTTCCTTCAAACCCTTCGTGTCCCGGAACCCACGTTACGTTATTGTGAGCTTCCAAGTGGTTCAAAAAAGTTTTACAAATTTCCACAAGCCTGCTGCCATTTTAAAATAGTCCAAGGCCTTTAACCTGCCTGACTATCCGATATAATATTTAATTTGGGCCCATTTGTCCTTCTACACAGACTTCGACTTCGAAGACTTTCGCCTGGAATATTGTTAGGTATGTGGAATTTGGCAGACTTTCTGGAATTTTGGGACAAATATGCCTGCCCCAGTACTCTCGTCGCCCATTTGTGATCCGTTGGTATACCATGCTTGGGACCTTTCGTCAATCATAGTTATTATCACTTCACAGCAGTCCCTTTCAGGAGTTCTAACCTTGTAGGGTTTGTAGAAGCATAACTCGGGATTGTCCAGGAATGGCTTCAGAACCTCTAAATGACCCCAAATATCCAAAATTTTCTTGCTGATCATATGGCGCAGTCGTAGGGCGTTCCAGAAGGCCTCTTCTTCAAACAGAATAGACAAAGGAATGCCTGTAATGACACGAAGGGCATCCGTTGGACAGGTGCTCATAGCTCCTGTAATGGCCACGCGGACCAGTCGGTGCAGCTTGCTAAAGGTGCAACCCGCCTTTACTTGCGTAGGTTTTGGTCACCAGGCCGCAGGTTTGGCAGTGCCGCATATGTGACGACGGGTCTTACTACCATATTTAAAACCAATAGGTTAGTTTTGGTGATATTCCTCAAGGCTTACAATGAAGTCTCTGTCAGGTGGACAATGGTGGACTCCACCGGTGAAATATTCGTGTAAACAAGGTTGCTAAAATGTTTGGAGATACATATTTTATATTTTATATTTTTGGAAAATAATCATTATTGTCGCGGAACCTACCAAAATCCAATCTAGTTTACCAACCTACCAAATGGAAAACAACCTACCAGTTTTGATAGTAAAAGCCCATGTTTGACAACACTGGCGTACCAGTTGTCTGTCGGACAACTTGTACAGTGCTCTGAAGCGTAAAAGGAATCAATCTAAACGTGGCAGGCCCATGTGCTCTCATTAGAAGATAGTTAAAACCACATCCCAGTCGGAAAAGTAGTAATGCATTACATGCGTGATAAATAATATAATGTATTTCTTATGCGTTCTAGATAATACTACTGCTAACTATGTATTCCAAAAGTTCCAAAAATTGCTTATTAAAACACATTCAATCCTCGATACTAGGTAATGCAAAAGTGAATGCCCCACTTTTCTTAGGATATCGCCCTGGGGAAAAAAATGCATTTTCGTATGTGAAAAGGGTTTTTTTACTGATAATTTTTTCGATATATTACATTTTCCTACTGGGATCCTCTGCTATTGGAAAATTCACCCAATTACGTGTGTGCTCTGTTCTACAATACACTATTGAACAGTGTTGCAGAGAAAAATTTCGTTTGGAGCTAAAACGGTAAAAAAAGCGCTAAAATGAGCTAAATAATACTAATAGTAGCTAAAATGAAGAGCTACATATTTTTGTTGAGGTTGAGCATTTATTGACGTAAGGTTGTTTTTACATTTTCGGTAATTTTAATAAAAATAACGAATTTTATAAGTTTAAGTGCTGAAAAAATCTTTTAAAACCAAAATAAGGTCATATATTCCGAATTCGGTGCTATGGCATTTATAACAGCGAACTAAAAATACTTTACAAACTGTTAAAGTCTGTAATTTCAGATATTTGAATTGAATAATATTTTCGCAAAATTTTCCTGGAAAGTTTTACTTCCAGCTCTCCTTAAAGGTAAAATTAGTAAGGTAAAACAAAATCCGCGTTATCCGAAAAAGGATTTTCTTCTAACTAATTTTTGAATTCTTGAAATTTTCCATTTTATCAGCGCTTAAGTTTTGGCTTACACATACATATATACCAAATACAACTAAGGGCTGAGGAAAAAGCTAGGAGCTAAAACCCAATTTTCGGAGCAAAATAGAAAAATAAAGAGCTAAATCTAGCTCCAAAAGCACCAAAATGGCAACACTGCTATTGAACTATGATTCTCGTGCACCACCTTTTTATATGTTCTTTAAAAAGTTACAGAGCGAAAAGAAATAATAATAATAATAGATTGGCGCTTACACATATGTTAGTGTTTGGCCGAGCTTCTCCTCCGACTTGTGGCGTGCGCCTTGATATTGTCACACAAAGCGGAGGGACCTACAGTTTTACGCCGACTCCGAACGGCGATTGTATTTTTATGAGAAGCTGTTTTTTCATGGCAGAAATACAATCGGAGGTTTGCCATTGCTTGCCGACGGACGACTGCTGTTAAGAAAAAACTTTTTTCTATATTTTTTGCGATGTTGCTTTGACCAGGGTTTGAACCCGGGTCCTGCGGAGTGGAAGCGCGCACTGCTTACCACTACACCACAGCGGCCGACAGAAATAAAAAGAAAAGAAATAAGAAACCCCAAAAAAATATAGTATATGGGCAATTCTCAATTAGTTCGAACTTTCCCATGACTCGCCAGTATTTATTCGGACACATTATTTTCGCTGGTTTATTAACGAAAATCAGGTTACATATTTTGTGGAGATTATGTAAATGCACAAAAAGGACCACCGTACATATTTTCTAGCTAAATATGAATATAATTCAGAAATAAATATGGGAAATTTTCACAAATAATTCTCCTATATATTTGCATTGATTGTTCATGTTTAAGTTTATAATTAGCTGGTAGTATTTATAGAGGAGAATCGAATGCAGTCCGTTAGGAGTATGTGCTTGCAATAGAAAAGTTATGAAGAGTCAAAGTGGCGTGACTCCTTTTTTCAAATTCTGACACTCGCGGTTGTTATAGTATACTGTAGTTGGTACGTACCTAAATTATCGGACAATTTTTATAGTGTTCTAGGGGCATGAAAGGAATCAATCTAGACGTGGCAGGCTTATGTGGTCTCATTAGAAGATAATTAAAAAAAAACTTCTTTAAAATGTTACGATGCGTGTGCAAAAGTGAAAATGCATTGTATATTTTATCAGCACATCCTCTGCAATTGGAAAATTTAGCCAAATACGTGTGTGCTCCAGTGTACAATACACTATTGAACTATGATCCTCGTGCACCTCATTTTTATTTATTTTTTTTTAAGTTACATAGCGAAAAAGAAGTAAGAAAAATTACAAAAAAAAAAAAAACAATATGGGTGCCATCAACCCATAGCATCAGTCCCCATATTTCCAAACTATAATTGATAGAGATGTCAAATATGCGCAACCACGGTTATAACCCGAATAGGAACTTAGTTGCATAAATAAGACAGTTCATACAATTATAGTTTAGAAATAAAAGAGACTGATGCTTTGGCTTGATGCATTTCTGAATGCACCCTATATATAACAAAGGCATTTTTTGTCCATGCCATCAAATCTGCACCGTTCGTTAGATTTTCGAAAATGATGTCTCAAATAAAAGAGCTTGGGCTGTAGATGCTAGGACTTACCCTTGATTTTTTGCAATTTATGTTCGAAATTTTTTTTTATGAAAAAAATGAGCAGAACCCTTTACAAAAAAAACAAAATTGCCAAAAATCAACGGTAAGTCTAAGATACTTAAAATTTGCACTTTGCTTTACTAAAATTTGGTGGGCTACAAAGCTGAATAACAAACTTTTGTCTAAGGATGCTGATCAAAAAGTTAGAAATTTTGGTAAAATTTTGCAGAATTTTCATAATTTTTGCACAAGGTCTGAAATTCGAATTTAGTATATCCTGTTTCTTAAGTAATCAGCTATCTATATATGTATATAAAAATGAATGTTTGTCTGTATGTCCTTTATAGGCGTCAAAAGTACCCAACCGATTTTAATGAAATTTTTACGGTAGGTACATATAATCACTGGGAGTGTTATAGAACAAAACTAATGTCGATAGGTGGCGCTGAAGTCGAGATCTTTCTAAAATCCGATTTGATTAAAATTCGAAACGTTTATTAAACACCTAAACATAAATATATTGTGTGAAAATAGACTCGATAGGTGGTGCTGGAGTCGAGATATTTCTAAAATCCGAATTTCCAGGCCGATTTGATTCAAATTCAAAACATTTATCTAGGGGCACGTATATAAATACGTTGTATAAACTGAACCGAAAATAGATAAATCAACTACTACAGTGTATAGCGACCTACATTTTTCACAGAGAGCCAGAAACTTCAACATTCCAAAAAATTGTAATAATTCCTGGAATGATGTTTAGTATATAAAACAAATTTCGGAAGCAAGAAATATTACTTAATTGCTTAATTTCGGCTGTTTTAAATTTTTTCCACAGAAAAATTTGTAGCCTTAATCACTTTTGCAAGAAAGTATAAATTGTTTGTTTGGGCTCTATTAAATTTTTTGCGTAAGAATGTAGGTAAACAGGGTTCTGCAGTATAATGCATTTTATTAAACACGCAGGTACATAAGTAGATCGTTAGAGCGTATCTATTCATGTATATAAAGATAGAAGTTGGTTAAGGCATTTAAATGTTTCCTAGGTAGGTAAGTTAGTTAGGGTTTATTTACTGAGATCGGAATATGCAATGTATTTTGGGCCTATTTTAAAAATATTAAACATTTAAACAATTCCGCAGTAAGCATGTGCACTCTGCAGTGATAAGTACAGCAAAATATAATAATTGTTAAAATTACTATAAAGGTTTTCAGAGCAATGTCGTGTTGTGGTTAAAATACAATTCAAATTTGTTCAATAATGTGGCAAAGCGACAAACAATTGGCCGATCTACACCTCAAGCACGGAAGAAAAGAGCATTACGAGCCTCAGAATAAGACGAGCAACGAGCATTAAGGCTCGAAAATCTTCGAGTACATGCCGCTGAGACCCATTCGTCTGAATCATCTGAACAACAAGAAGTGAGGTTAGAAACTGATCGAATACGTACTACTCAGGCCTGTTCGTCTGAGACAACTGAACAACGGGAAAGAAACGGATCAAGACGAACACTGCACCCTGATTTAAATCTTGGGCATTCCATTATGACAGTAATAATAATTACAGTCTTCATCCAAGTGTCAACATTGGAAAAATGGATAAAATTTGCATGTATTGTAGCGCCCTCAAATTTAAGAACGAAACGCCAGGAATGTGCTGCGCCAGTGGAAAAGTTAAACTTCCAGAATTACCTCCACCACCCGAACTATCAACGTTGCTATCAGGTGTTACACGTGAGTCAAAGCATTTCTTGGAAAACATCCGCAAATACAATTCATGTTTTCACATGACATCGTTCGGTGCAACGAACATCGTGCGCGAAAATTACATGCCAACATTCAGAGTCCAAGGGCAAATTTATCATCGTGTTCGACTGCTTATACCTTTGCCGGACGCAGATCACAAGTTTCTTCAAATTTATTTCATGGCCAACAGTGATGAACAAACTGAACAACGATGCCATTACAATGAGGGCACTAGACGAGAAATCGTGGCTGCGTTACAAGCCCTTTTCGATCATCACAATGAATTAGTTCAGTTGTTTAAAACCGCCATTCAACGAATGCGAGCCGATGACTACGCAGTTGTAATTCGAGCAGACAAAAGACCCGTTGCCCAACACCAAAGACAGTTCAATGCACCAACAATCAATGAAGTGGCGATCGTGATAGTTGGCGAAGAATTCAAATCGCGCGACATAATTCTTCATCGTAGAAATGGTGACGTTCAGCGAGTATCCGAAACTCATCGCTCATATGACGGATTGCAGTATGCGATTCTGTTTTGGCGAGGAGAAGATGGATATCATTTCAACATCAAAATGCACAAACAGACGAGGAAACGAATAAGAAAGTCAGTGCCATGAATTATTATTCGTATCGATTGATGATTCGTCAAGACGCTGAGAACCACATTCTGAAATGTCGACAATTGTTCCATCAATACATCGTCGAAATGTACGCGAAGATTGAAACCGAACGACTCCTATATATTCGATTGAATCAACCGAGTTGCGTTCTGAAGAGTACATTCATTTACGAGACGCAATCTTTAATGATGGTAACGTGAATCCAAACGAATTAGGAAGAATGGTCATATTACCGTCTACATTCACGGGGAGTCCACGGCACATGCATGAATACGCACAAGATGCGATGACATACGTTCGCGCATATGGCCGTCCAGACTTGTTCATCACATTCACATGCAATCCAACATGGGATGAAATTAAAGAACTTCTGTTAGCTGGACAATCATCTTCGGACCGCCATGATATTACCGCACGCGTATTTAAACAAAAATTTAAAGCTTTGATGGATCTTATTAACAAGCATCAGGTTTTTGGAGGGACACGATGCTGGATGTATTCCACTGAATGGCAGAAAAGAGGATTGCCACATGCACATATTTTGGTTTGGTTAATCAACAAAATTACGCCAGATCAAATTGACCAAATCATCTCAGCAGAAATACCAGATAAGGACATTAATCTAGACTTATTCGACGTCGTTACCAAAAATATGATCCGTGGTCCATGTGGCGCATTCAATAACAATTATCCATGCATGTCTGATGGGACATGCACGAAATGATACCCAAGAAACTTGGTTTCTGATACCATCACTGGCAATGACGGATACCCACTGTATCGTCGACGATCAGTTGAGGATGGCGGCAAATCCATCATTCTGAAAGTACGAAACGTTGATGTCGAAGTCGATAATCGTTGGGTTGTGCCATATTCACCGTTGCTCTCAAAGATCTTCAAAGCACACATTAATGTTGAGTATTGCAATTCAGTGAAGTCAATCAAATACATTTGCAAATATGTCAACAAAGGAAGCGACATGGCAGTCTTCGGAGTAGGGAATGTGGCCGCACAGCTCGATGAAATCAACCAATACCACCTTGGACGCTACATTAGCAGCAATGAAGCAGTATGGCGCATCTTATCATTTTCAATCCATGAACGACATCCAACAGTAGTACACTTGGCGGTGCATCTCGAGAATGGACAGCGCGTGTACTTCACAGCAGATAATGTACGTGCAAAAGCATTGGTTCCACCGGCAACAACTTTAACTGCATTTTACTCACTGTGCCAGAAAACGTTTAGTATTAGGATTTTCAAAGCTACTTACAAAACTGAAATACTCTTCATCTGTTTGCATTATTTGTCGGAAAAATTTTGTGCAGATGATTCTAGCTACATTCATACATACATAGCAAAAGATGCGGAAATGTGATATCGTTACGCCACTTAATGAAAGGAACGTTGCTGATACGGTACCTTTTTTGATTAGGTTAAATTCTAATCCGTTATTTAATAATAATTGTAAATTTTTCTATGTATATTACAGGATCTAACCAACGTTAATCAAAATTATCAAGGCCCGTGGAGAAAAAGCCAGAATATGTACATATACTTCAGTTATTAAGCTTTGTAACTAATTAATACATATGTTAGTATGTCTACATATGTACATATATCAATAAATGTATGACAATGTATAGTTTTAAATATCAGATGACTTTGTGTTTTAATCAAAATAGAAATTGAAAATCATATTTGAAAACGCATATTTTGGAATATAAAATAAAAATTTTAGAATCTCATTTGAATATGAGAATTTCCAATTATCAAACGATCGTTTTAAAAAGCGATTTGAAAATGTTCATTTTAAAAACTAAAATATCCATTTTATAATATGAATTGAGGATGTTTTTTTCTCAAAACTAAAATAAATATTGTAGGTGCAAAACCTGGGTCAAAACGTTTTTAAAAATAAAGCGTTCCATACAAATTTGAAAACGTAAATTTCTCTGTGTACAAAAATCATCAGTGGCTCAGTACGCATGCTATATTAGCGGCCAAAAACATCGATGTCAATACCATCAACTTTACTATTCAGAATGGAATACCCGGCGAAACGACAACATATAAGTCCATCGANCCATTTTATAATATGAATTGAGGATGTTTTTTTCTCAAAACTAAAATAAATATTGTAGGTGCAAAACCTGGGTCAAAACGTTTTTAAAAATAAAGCGTTCCATACAAATTTGAAAACGTAAATTTCTCTGTGTACAAAAATCATCAGTGGCTCAGTACGCATGCTATATTAGCGGCCAAAAACATCGATGTCAATACCATCAACTTTACTATTCAGAATGGAATACCCGGCGAAACGACAACATATAAGTCCATCGATACTGTGGTTAATCAAGACGAAGTTGTCAACTATCCAACTGAATTCTTGAATTCGCTTGATTTGCCAGGCATGCCACCGCTCGTTCTAACATTGAAAATTGGCGTACCCATCATTCTTCTTCGAAACATAAATCCACCACGACTTTGCAACGGAACCAGACTCTCAGTCAAGAAAATGATGAACAATGTTATCGAAGCAACAATTTTAACTGGAAAATTCAAAGGTACGTACGCATCCCAATGATCCCGACAGATATGCCATTCGAATTCAAACGTTTGCAGTTCCCGGTGCAACTCGCTTTCGCAATGACTGTGAACAAAGCACAAGGACAATCGTTGCAAGTGTGTGGATTAAATTTGGAGAATCCATGCTTCTAACATGGGCAGCTCTATGAAGCCTGCTCACGCGTCGGAAAACCTTCCGATTTATTCGTTTACGCACCAGATGGAAAAACAAGAAATATTGTGTATCCCACAGCACTTCAATAAATATCGAATTGAAACGAAACGCTGCAATGTCACAATTTTTTCAAAATGAACAAAATCAATAAAAGGGCCCAGGGTCTTTCCTTCATATTTATTTTAGTTGGTGGCGTAGTAACGCGCGCAGGGTACAGCTAGTACTCTCATAAAAAAATAATAAACGTTAAATAGACTAAAGAAAAATAACCAAAACTTACTAAAATGTCGCGTCCCAAATCGGTAACCGATTTATCAATTTGTTCCAAACTCAGTGCAGTTATTGACCTTGGCATAAAAAAGCTATGTATATGTTGAAAATTTTCGAAATCGGACTAAAATTACGCCAACTTTCCACTTCCAAACAAAAAAAAAAACGCGTAAAAAACTTTAAGAACTTTAGACATGTGCTCACGATTTAAAAAAAAAATGTTTAGATATGTGCACGCGATTAAAACAATTTTTTTTTCATATATGTAATACCCAAAGGCATTTTTTATCCAAATCATCAGATCTGCACCGTTAGTTCGATTTTAGAAAATGAGGTGTCAAATGAAAGAGCTTCGGCTGTTGATGCTAGGACTTTTAAGCTGAAGTTCCGTGGCATGAGTTTTAGGCGTTGCGGCGCTCAAGCCTGAAAGATGATTTAGTGCAATTGTATAGAAGCTGCTCCATAACCAAAGTCTGAATTGCCTGAAAGATGCCAAATTTCGAACTTGTTTCAGGCTTTTGGTGTAATCGATAACACTTCCCATATTTTAAAGGAATTTTGCACAAAATTTAGGCAACAAAATGCAAGGAAAAATTATTTATTGTTGGAACATTAATATGAAAAAGGGCAACAAAAGTAATGAATAAATTAAAATGAAATGGTACAAGAAGTATCACTTTTATCGCACTAGCATTTTTAAATCGATATCTCCTTTGTCGGAAAACTTATTCCTACACCATTCTCCCCATTTTGTGCGAAATGTCAAAGGTTTGAAGAAACGTCAAGCGCAAAAAGTTTGTTTTGGAGTTGCTCGCCTGAAAAGCCTGAACGACTTCGAAAGCCTGTACGACCAAACCAAGGATATATGGGAGGCTATAGCTCCAAAATTTTCACCGAGATACACATTAGGTATGCCAAATTGAATCTAGGAACTAAAAAAAGCAAAAGTATACTGAACATTGTGTTAATAATTCTTTTTTTTTTTGTGAAAATTGCCAAAAAGGTATTCAAAATATACTTATGAGTGAAAAACTGTAACACTTGCCTGTGTTTACGTTTTTGTCTGCTGGTTTGATTATTGTTGTTGGGTTGACTTCAAATCGTTATGAAAGAGGAAGTACAGGTGTACCAATAAGAATATACAACAAAAGTATGAATCTCGTTAGAATTTGGAAAGATGGCGGTGGCTGAAATAAAAAGTGTTAGACCATTACAGTTTTGCTCGTCACCGTATTTTTAAAATCCAAAATGCTGCATCCAATAAGGCGGACATAAAAATAAAAAAAAATTGTGGATTTTAATGAAACATAGTATTTAGGAGTTTCCATGATATCTGATTAAGGATTCGAAATTTGGTTTTAAAAATTTTGTGTGGGTACTTTATATGGTATATTTGTATACGGTGACCTTTCGTACCGATTTTGGCGGGACAATTTGTTCGCTGAGTATTTTTTAAAAGTCGGAACGTACAAGTGTCCCGAGTTTTCATATTTGTGCCGATTAAATTCCGATTTTCAGGGTTCTCTTTATTCATTTAATATGAGTCTCCGTGAACTCTGGCCCAAAACCCATTTTCCTGATAAACGTGGCAGCACGTTCGTTATCACAAAAACATGGAATATAAGGGAGCCATAAACATAGCTAGCATCCTTATTTTCTATGATCTTTGGTTATGTTTTATTATGTCAAACTGGTACTTTCGCTATATTACAGTCTGTCATCATTGCTTAACTTTTTTTTAAGGTTTTTATAATTATTTGTTAAGTTTATTGTTTTTATACCCGAGCGTACTTGTGCACAAAGGTATATTAATTTTGTTCACATAACGGTTGTTTGTAACAGCCAAAACGAATCGAGGTAGATATAGACAAATGTATACATAAATGATCAGGATGAAAAAAGAAATCGATTAAGCCATGTCTGTCTGTCCGTCCGTCTGTCCGTCCGTCCGTCCGTGTACACGATAACTCGAGCAAAAATTGAGATATCTCAACGAAATTTGGTATGTAGGTTTCCCTTAATCCAAGGTAGGTTGGTATTGAAAATGGGCGAAATCGGACTGTAACCACGCCCACTTCCCATATAACGGTAATTTCCAGAAATACGAAAACTGCGATATTTTAGTAACTACTGAAGATAATTCACTCAAAATTGATATTTACAATAATTTTTAGACGAAAAATAAGAATATTATAAATTTTTGGAAAATGGGCGTAGCCACGCCCACTTATGGTTACATGTGTATATCTTGGTAACCGCTGCACCAATTTCTTCCAAACTTGGCACAGTTGTTGGCCTTGGTACAGCATAAAAAATCGCCGAAACTTTTTAAAATCGGACAATAACCACGCCCACATCCCATATAACGGTAATTTAGAGAAATACAAAATCTTCGATAAATCAGTAAATATTGAAGCTAATTTATTCAAAATTGATGCTTACAACAATTCTTTACCAAGAAATACGTTTATGGTAAAATTTTGGAAAATGGGCGTGGCACCGCCCACTTATGATATCGGTAACCGTTCTACCAATTTGTACCAAACTCGGTATGGTTATTGTGCTTGCCACATATAAGCAAAACGTTGAAAATTATTGAAATCGGACTAAAATTATGGCCGCTTTTCATATAACGGTAAATTTTAGAAATGCTTGAAACTGCAATATTGAAATTGAAAGGACGCTAATTTACTCAAAATTGATACACCCCGGCTTACCATCTAGCGGTAGGTTTCGGAAAGGTGAAAAAACATATATTTAATACTTGCGCCGGGTATTTAATGTTCGGCTCCGCCCGAACTTAGACTTTCTTACTTGTTTAAATCAAACAGTGTTAATTTGAATTTAGTGAAATTATAAAAAACTATAGTACCAATTTTCTCAAAAAATTGATGTGAAAAATATAAGCTGTATATATGGACCCTTCATTTAAATTTTATCGTAAGTGCAAATAGGTTACAAATACTAGTTACAACGCCATACAAAATCACAGACTTTGAATAATTACCTTTACGGGAAAAAAGCAAAATTAATTTTATGGTTCGCTATTTTTACACGTTTGAGTTCCTAAAATTTTATCGTAAGCGACACTGTGTGTACAGAACTTTATTGTAGGCACTTGCTGAATGCTCCAAAATCAGCTTCTTCACCTCATCAAAATTAAGTGCAATTTCGTCTTATTTTAAAACTCTTGCTGCGCAATGGGGTTATAAGATTGTAAAGCATATCAGAAATATGAAAAATGACATTTAATTCTTCTTCTTCTTCTAATTTTTGCCCTCGTATAGAAAATATTGCAACTGAATTCGAATTACCATCTTAACACCAGCTTATATGGCTATATGGATTCACACTTTCGAAATTATTTAATTTTGCCGTTTATCTTCTTTCAAATTACTTATAAGATTTTGATTTTATCACTTTTACTTGTCATAACTTTTGCACTGCAGACTTCTTTTTATAAAATTGCAGTCTTTGATTTTAATCTCAAGATTAAAAATTTTCGTTTAGCAATTTTTTCTCCAATAACTAGGTTTAAACCACACGATTAGTCGAGAAATATAACAACTGATTTAGAAACTTGCCAAAAATCTCCATAATATGAAGATTCTGGAACTGAACCTATTCTGATCAAGGATTTAATTTTGACTTTTTCTTATTCTCTAAAAAAAAGTGTAAAAAAACCAAGGTGGTCGTTTTAGTTTGTTAGAGAATTGAATGATGAGACACTGCATCCACGAAAATACCTTGAGCTTAGTCTGCTGAAAAATAGAAAATAAGCTATGCAAAAAATAAATAGTCCTTTTAGAAAGCTAACATTTAATAATGCTGTTGTCCATTTAAATCCAAATAAATTTTAACACTTTTTAAGTGAGAATAAAGAAAAACTCCCCTGTAAAATTTACCTTTTGTCGCTTACGATAAAAATCGCAAATAGGGGTAGATATTGTGTGTATACATTTTTGCGGTAATCTTTCAAGTTGTTTTCTCATTCACGGAGAGAAGTTTTTTACTTAAAGTTGGATTCGTGAAATGTTAAAATTTGGTTTAGTTTTGACTGAATTTTAGAAAAACACTTAACTGAAAACTTACAAACAACAACAAAACCTATTGGAACAATACCGTTTGAAAAAATATTAACATAAAGGAGAAAGCATTTTCTTAAACTTACTAAATTTAAGAAACTGACTTTACTCATATTAAGAAAACAATTTGCATACAAGAGTTCAGTTACGTTAACTAAATATGTTTCTCTCAACAAATCGCACACCGTCTTCAAAAGAGTCACAACTCAATATAATACGTTTGGCCGAAAATGCGAAAAACTATTTCTTAGCACATGATAATCATATGGGCAAGGGCGACTTTACCTTAGACTTTTTTTTAACAAATTATAACAAAAATTTGCTCCAGCTTTTGCTGAAAGGTAAATAAAAGCTCTGCGTACATTTTTAGCGCATAATCTCAAAAATGCCAAATTTTGAGTTGTGACTCTTTTGAAGACGGTGTGCGAAATGACCTGGTTACAGTTATGTTATTTGTTATAGTTACCAAATCATGTGTTGATAGAAATAAATTTAGCTGACTGTTTTCTGGGTGTGCATTTAATGCAATTATAGATTACTGATTTCAGTTTGTTCTACTTACCAGCTTATCGTTGAAATCAACAGTCACGTGGCTTTATTTCGTGATATGTTAACGCAAATTGGTATGTCGAAGGATTGCCCTGAGATGCGTGAAAAGATACGAAAATTGCGTCGCAACTGCGTCGAAGCTTGCAAGCATACAGCGCGAATAATATTGCCGCAAGTCAGAAGGTAAACTCGTTATTTGCAATAATAGGTTCTTTCCCGTACGCAACACGAGATCCCGCGGGTGCCCAAAAAAGTCCAGAAATCATTCAACAAAATGGGTAGTAGAGAGCGGAAATTGGAACGTATTGGATCGTAAGTGTCTTCTTCTTCCTGCCCAAAACAGCCCGGACTTCTTTTCCGGCTAAAAATGGATAAAGTGTCAAAGGGCATATCAGCTGTTTTGTGTTTACATGTTGCCTGTTTCTAGTGATGTGCTGAGTCAATACTTTTTACAGGCTAACCTAATATTCACGCATGCCGCCAATTTATTGTCAAAAATTTCTCATGCACATGCAACTTGTATGAGATCAACCGAAATTGAACGGCGTGCGTATGAAGCTAACTCAATTTCCAATTTTTGTTCTGCGTGACATTTTGATTTGACGTTTCGCTCAATGAAATCAAATGCAAACGCATGCAAGTCAATTTCGGGTGACGCAAAAAAACAAATTCGACGGCATGCNGGACGCAAAAAAACCAATTCGACGGCATGCGTACCAAAACGCAAGCCGCGAATATTAGGTTAGCCTGTAAGTATTGACCGATATTCGGTACCGATTTAAAAAGTATCCAATACTCTCGATACTCGGTACCGAAACATTTAGGTTTCGAATAAAAGCGCAAATAGCCCAAAAATATGGAAAAAAAGGTTGCGGGGAGACTCGCCTATATAAACCCGAATGTAGGAGCCAATAGAGCTTTTAATACGGATTCAAATAAAAGATGTATATATGTCGTTCGAGGCCATAATGCAGAGACACTCTTACTTGTTTGAAGCATTTTTGTTCCAGCTGAATCGGACGATATCATTTTTGTAGGCCTGGGGGCAGATTTTGTAACCAGTTAGCGACAATTTTCGAATCGGCATCGGTTTTGTTGACGTATGATATAAAATATTTTTACGTCAACAAGTGCGATATCGATTCGAAACTTGTCGCTAACTGGTTACAGAATCTCCCCCCTGAAAGGCTTCTTCATCCGTAGGAGCATTTTTCTTGAACCTTGGATCAACTACGATTAAAACTGTTAAAATAATATTTTTCAGTTGCGATAAGTTCAAGTGTTTTAGCCGATATCATATAAATTAGTAATTAAAGTTTTTTCTAAACTTGAAATGCATATAATGGCGAAGGTTTAATGTAAAGAATCGGTATCGGGTACCGAAAAAGAAGTATTGGGTACCGAAAACTTTTTTAAGTACTGGGCACCGAAAATTCAGCACATCACTAGTTGTCTCATAAATTCTGGGCACGAAATGTGGTTTTTTGCGTTCCCGTACTTCTGGATTATGTTTCATTTTTGAGAGCAAACTTTTCGCTTATTCTCTAATTACTGGATCCGGTCCGGATTGTTAGGGAAAGAACCTAATATCTTTATGTAACTACATTTGATTATACATACACTAATAATGGTGTTTTCGTTTCTACCAAAAAATGTCGCCTTTTGATCAGGGATGAAAAATGGAAATTTCAGATTGTACCTAATATCACAAAATTAATGCACCTAAAAGAGACAGATTGTACCTAAAAAAAAGTTATATCATTCGTTTGTAGTTTTGTAGTAAATTTTATTTAAAATTATAGCTTATATATACAGGCTATAGTCTAATGGGAATCGGAGAAGTTTTGTTTTTGTCTAATCTTGACTACTGAAAAATATTGGCGAAAAAGACTTTGCGAAGTTTACTTTTAAATCCATGTTTTTTAAAACAACAGGAAAATTCTGTTAATTTATACGATTCCTTTTATTAGGTGCAGGAAGTCTAGAGAAAATAATCGGAATTGCCGTAAGTAACTTCGAAAGCATTTTAAATATATTTCTAGAAATAAAAATGCGAATATGGGTCAAATAGCTTTTGTCTCAAATAAAGAATATACGAAATTCGAAGAAATCCTAGACACCTTTTGACCACTTTCCTTTAGAATTGTTTATTCTTCAAAATGAAAGCGAAACTTCTCTCATACCTACAAGCAAGTATATGAGCACGGTAAAAGAAAAAGAAAAAAAAAAAGAAAAATGGATCAGACCAAAAGATGATTATACCTAAAATGTAGTGATTGTACCTTTAAGTTATCAAACGTCGGAAAAAGGTACAATTGTACCTACTTTTTCATCCCTGCTTTTGATTGCCCCTTTCTCTTTTCGTCTTCATTAAATAAAATAAAAGTAAACGGACAGAAAACTTTGTGTTCGTTTCTTAAAACGCCACACTTTGAAGCTTTGTCAGGGGAGATGATTGCCCTGAAAATCAGATGGCTGCTTAAAACGTGAGCCAGACAAGGACCAGGAACAAAATCATGCCCTTTTACAGGGTTGAGTGTATTTTGCACCGATAAAGGGGATTTTTTTGGGAAGAAATGAAACCAGTATTAAATTAAAGAATGAAAAAAGCATAAAAGTGAATCTATGAATTCTAATATTTTGTTTTTAGTTCGACGGCTGACGGTATGCTGGCTGATAATCCGCACTTTGTCTTATTGTTTTACTTAGCGAAGCTGTTTTTACGTGAGCTGCTAAAAAGTTACCGCCTGGTTCAAGTAGTGCCAATGGATATGTCCGATTACTACGGTATGTATTAAACTTCCCCTAAAATAGTAAAAAAATACATCTCAACAATAATTATTAATTTTGGGCTAAAAAAATAACACAATCACACAAGAATGATTAAATGCTGATTTAAATTAATTTACGTATAACGATAACCATCCCATAATTGACTTACCTTACTCCAGTGGTCGGCGCTTCATACCACAATTGTGGAAAATCAACTCACAGTCGTTGGCTAGAGAGCAACGAATCAACATCGTGTTTGGCTCAGGGATGATAAATAGGTTTTAGAATTTTGTACCAAATGGCCAAAAAAAAAGTACTAAATCAGCCGAAAAAGTACCAACATTTAAAAGACCATACATACATATAAACACATATGTTTTTAAATTAGGTAAATATCTCTATTGGTACGTGCGTTTAACAACTCCAGTAAAACATGTCCAGCAACAAAATTTCCGTGAAATGTCATCTGGTATCTCACAAGAGGAAAATATCCAGTATAGTTTGCAGCAATTTTCAAGCTATCCGAACAGCTGCTTAAATTTTCGTTTAGATTCAAAAGTGTAAACAGAAAAAACTCTTCCATCAATCTGAAATTCAGGCAACCGGATCACTGTAGCGTTTTCCAAGCAAAGGTAGCCGCAATACGGGAGGCTTCGGATTGTTTGCTCTCTAGTGTAACCCATTTTATGTAGGTGAATATCTATTTCGACAGCCAAGCAGCTCTTGGATCCTTGTTGGTTCGTTAGAAAACGGTGAGGACTGGTTGTACTTCCTTATCGACCGCATCGGATGCTTAATATCATCGATGNTATTAAGCACAATTGGGTTCCGGGTCATAGCGAAATCATGGGTAACTGCGTAGCCGATGAGCTGGCAATACATGGAACCCTTGAGAAATTGCTCAAGGCCTGGGTGCTCCGCTGATCTGATGCGGTCTCCTTCTGGACAGATGGGCGTTTAGTCAGCTCAGCATGCGCTNACAATTGGGTTCCGGGTCATAGCGAAATCATGGGTAACTGCGTAGCCGATGAGCTGGCAATACATGGAACCCTTGAGAAATTGCTCAAGGCCTGGGTGCTCCGCTGATCTGATGCGGTCTCCTTCTGGACAGATGGGCGTTTAGTCAGCTCAGCATGCGCTGGGCAAAGACCTTTTGGATGCAAGGTGGCTAAGTCCTTCTGACCACGTGTAGACCAGGGGCGGTCCAGGGAGCTCGTGAGACTAAGCAAGTTACACTTCTCACTTCTTGTGAGCGTTCTAACTGGTCATTGCGTTATAGGTAAGCATGCAGTAGGGCTGAATATCTCCAGCTGCATGGTGAATAGTGGTATGGAATTATCTCAAGACCTGATGCTCTGGAGTCCTGCCTTTGCGAAACTAAGGGTCAAGCACCTCGGGTCGCATTTCTTCCAGACTATCGATGAGAATAGATATCATTCGCTTAAGGAGCTTCGTGGTGAGCACGGAGCGTTTTTCCTACAAGTCGCTATATATGTCATCGTCCTGTTCCTACCCTCTCACCCTTTCCAACTTTCCCATGTCTTCCCCCCTCCTCTTCCCATATAACAGCATACGTATGTTTTGTGGAGTTGTACTCTAAGTTACCAATACAAATAAATATATCAAGGTAATCAAAAAAAGCGTACAAGTATGTTTATTAAGTGCATGTAACACAAAAACTTTACAAAAAAACAGTTACGTTTAACGCAATCGAAGTTTCATAAAAAACATTTTGCAACTGTTTGTTGATTTCAGCAAGTTTTTCGTTGTCAAGAAACACCACGTATTTACTTCTATGAGGTAGAAAAAGATGATAATATTTTCATCCATAGAAATTCCAATTTCCAAGTATACACATTGGTATTGCGAGAGAATTTTGCGTAGCGCCATATTTTGACAAAATTCTATCAACAATGTCGATGTAGTACCAATGTACTTTTGGAATTCAAAATGTACCAAAAAAGTACAATTGTACCATCAATTTTATCACTGGTTTGGCTGTTGCGCTTTGTTTCTTGTATGCAAAACTGCCTTGCAAGAAATATTACATGCTTGAAAATGCTTTTGGTGACATGCAATACCTTTTGTGTTATAAGTCATTTAAAAAATAAAGAATATGCTATTCAAAGATATTTTGATTCTTTTCATAAGGAAACATTTTGATGAAGAAGAAATACAACGACTTTTTAACGAAAAAAGTTAATTTTTTTTCAAAGAATTAAAGGGTGGTTGTTAAAGGGAATATGTATACGATTAAAAGACATTTTTTATCATTTCATAATGAAATGGGAAATTTTGATAAACACGAATTTAAATTTTTTATTTAACTTTTCAATATTTGACGTGGGTGAATCCAAATGAATTTAGGCTGATTTTGTTCTAGTGAGCTACTGATAATCGTTACAGCTATGAAATTCCTACACATCATAAGAAAGAGCTAATGTCCATTCTTGCATACTTAACCCGATTTTTGATTTTTTGGGATTATGATACTTTTATAGTAATGAGAGATGCACATATATGTACATATGTATGTGTCAAATATATGTATTTATATGTTTTTATTGAAGACCGATTAGTTAAACATTTTTTCACTTCTCGTAATTTCCTACTGGGTTGCTCATGCGGAGCAGTTCTCTTGTTCTCACCAACACAGTCACAGTTTAACTTTTGCCGACCACTGCCTTACTCCAAATACCTCCAACCGGCCTCGAACCTGCGATCTCTGAACCAGACGCCACAGCCTACATTTGCCACAAGACAAATTAACTTCGTCTTAACAGCACTGACAAAATTATTACTTATATTGAGTAAATTTAGTTCCTCAAATTAATGACGCACTATTTTTAGCATGAACCTGAATTAAGGAAAAACTTGAGAAAATGTTTCCTAATATTAAGGAAAAAACAGTAATTCTAAAATAAGGAAACTGGTTTCTTGTTTCAAGGAAATGCTTTTTTCTGAGAGTAGTGACCATTACGGGTTGAAGATCAAGCCTTGGTGTGAAGTCCAACGTGCATATTTTTACGACTCCTTGACTACTTAAGGTTTTCTTACACGATATGTATTTGCATCTGTAAGTGTGACATTTTCAATACATACATATGTAATTGGGTATGTGTCAAATTCAAAGTCTTTATTTAACTATTTAAAAATACGTTCTTTGAAAACGAAATAAACTAAATTCAGATGATTCTATCTGTGTGTCTCGTATGTACGTGCATCTGCTTTGTACAGAAACAAATCTAATTTGCCTTTACACAATATGTTTGCATTTGCATATGTTAAAAGTGGCATGTACACATGAAAATACATATCGTGTAAGAACATCTTTAAGGATTTACTAAAAATCCCCGGGTTTGTATTGCTGGATTGGTTAATGAACGCTCAAGATAACCAAATAATAGTACAATTAATTGCATTGTACATCAAACACTATAATGTTCGCTAATGCAGTAGCAACACTTTAAAATACTCGTTAGGGCAATTAAAACACTTTACAAAACTTGCTACCAAAACTGAACTTGTAGCTTGCTGATTCGCAACTGACTTGCCTTGCGCTGTAGCAGCGGCCTTATATACCTGCGCTGGCACTCATGGCAACTCTAGAACGTTCTGCCGTCTATCTCTCATTCTCTCTCTGTCCGCAGAATTCATCCACTTGATGTTTCCCGCTGTCGAATATTCTGCCATTTTCTTGTTGTTCGCTTCGCGTTTGTAAGTCCGAAAATAGAAGTGGTATAGAAATCTTCAAAATCAATATTTTTCGATCAGAAAACTCTGATTCTCTTCAGGAGACTTCCAGTAACAATACCCAATTGTTTATTTAACCATTTTTTAATACTAAAGATTTTTATTTATCCCAAATTGCATTTTCTTGCAACTTCTGGGGATTTCGGCGGACCTATAAAATATAGTTACTATGAAACAATATTCTGAAAGACATATTCTGAAAAGAAACGGAGCTTTCCGATCGAAAATTACTGATTTTGGAGAATTCTATACCACTTCTACGAAAAGTTGGTTTACCCATATCAAATACATGGACAACTTTGAGCCCTTTCAATAATTCTATACCATTTTTACGAAAACTTATTTTTTACCATATAAAATACATGAAACACTTTGAGCGCTTTGACCGACCCCTAAATATTTTTTGATTTCAAATTAAAAAAAGGGGTAATTTTTTCTCGGTATAGAACACTCCTAGGGGGTAGGAGCATACAAATTCCGACTTTTACTTTTCCACATGCATTTTTGGACCACCCTATAGTACATACATGTATTTTCGAAACGTTACAAATACATAAATAATTTGTTTTATCAATACTAGTACGTTGTGTATGCAAGCCTCATTAAGCGGGGTTTTTTTATACATACATATGTACTTATAAGCCCCAAATGTTTCATTAAGTAGGTTTCTCATATAAGCCCCAAATGTTCTATTAACCTGGATTTTTATAAATGACTTCCCCGGATAAATCGTCTGAATTTCGCGCATTTTGCCCGGCTCTTATATCCGAAAATTACTGTAATATCAAACGAAGTTGTATATTCCCATTACTATATATATAGTAGTAAGAGTACGAATATAAAAAAAAATATTACAGAAAATCGTGCTGGACCTTCAAATCTGGGAAATGTAATGAGTAAAATTTTGCTCTGCAAACAAATAACACCCGACTTCAATCAGGAAGAGTTGTATAGTATTACAAAGGACTCGCAAGAAATCGCAAGGCTGCTTACTGAAATGCAGGAATACATGCCACAGAATAAAGCATATATTGGTAAGTAAGGCGTATTCTAATACAACAAGAAGTTTTTAAATAAAACACAAAGCCGACTTCAATTATCATATACAAATTTAAGATTACCGTTAAATACTTCATGATCCAATGATCGTATCTAAACCAAACTATTATGAGACCACCTCGGAGGTACCACCTCTCCTTTAAAAAAAGATTATAGAACGTGGTACAAAATTATGCGCTAACATACAAAAAAAATTGAATTGATACCTTCTCCTTTTTTTGAAGTCGGTTAAACACATAATTGGGTTGTTCACAACGGTGTCGCATTGTTGGATGTCGTAAACTTTAAAGTGCTAAAAATATAAATATTTGGGAGGACTCGCAAGGTACCATAAAAGTCATACATATCATTATAATATTTCACACTGTTAAAAAATAGTTGATTGTGGTTTCACGTCCTTTGAGGTTTATCAAAATAAAGTTTATAACATACAACAAGACGACACCGTTGTGAATACCACAAATATCGTCATCTTAAACTTTGTGGAACTTTGATACTCAAAAAATCTTAAAAGGGCGTAACGGGCATTACCGTTGACAATGAAAGACCCAGATATAAAAATTCGGTTATCAAATATGAGCATTTACATACATATTTGTCTTTCTTATTTAGAACGTAATGCCGCACTAGGCTCCAATGGATTGTGCCCTTTCAAGCGAAGGCGAAGTGCCATTTACAAAAACATCAGCTTACTCTGTTGCGTGTCAAGACCGAGTTACTTATGAAGAAAAACAGGATCGAAGATGGTTGACATTCAAATGGTATAGTTACAACGGTGGGCAAACGCGGCTCTTTGAGCCAAATGCGGCTCTTTGCTTAGCAAAGTGTGGCTCCTATTACTTTACCTTTGCTTAGAACATTTTGGCTCGTTTTACTTTTTAAAATACAAGTTTCTTTGCTGGACATTCTTTTCCACTGTGTTGTTTTTTTATTTTATTCTTTTTATATACACATACGCAAATTGAGATCGGAACATTACTCGCAATTGGAGAATGAAAATGATAATGGAACATTTGCAAAACTTGAAAATGTCTCTACAAGGCGAGAATAAAAATGTTTTTGATTTGTCGCAAATTATTTTAAGTTTTGAAGCTAAACTACGTCTTTTTATTCATGATCTCAAAAAAATAACATTGCATCATTTTTCATGGCTAGAAAAAAATATTTCGCATGACTTGAAAGCAGATTGTGAAAAAAGATTTGCCGATTCGAAATTATTTAAATGTACGTTTGCATACTTCATAAACCCTTTGTTATGGAACATAACTGAGGATGAATTTACAATATCCGAAATACTCCTTTTTAAAAAAACCGAAGAAGAGTTAAAGTTTTTGGAATTAAAAGAAGATAAGGCCCTGGAAATGCAACATAAATCCCTGCCATTACTTGAATTCCGGCAGCAAGGACCAGATTTAAAATATCCGCTGTTGAAAACAGCTGCATGCCGTATATTTTCCATTCTATTCGAATGAAATTCGTAAAGTCAATATAGCGTTCACAATTAGTTGCATTTGCGTGCCTGATAATTATTGAAAGTGATAAAAACTATCGGCTTTTTGTGTTCGCGTACGCAAAAAAACTTGCAAAGTAGGGGAAATTGAGAGAACAAACCCAGCAAAAAACACGATTACAACAGAAACGTAAGTGGAAACGAGCTAGGCGATGGGAATCGCTTACCCTTTCGCTTCAAGAAGGCATTATTTTAACATGGGCATGTCATTGGCCGTAGGCCCTTACCCGCAGCATTACTTTCGAACGAAGGGGAACGCATGGATAAACAGAATCCAGAGAAGCGAACAAAGAATGCCTTACAGAGAAACTAATGTAGAATGCCTAGATGAGTACATACTTATTTATATTATATTGAAAACAGAAAATACAAATTGTCTTAAAAGATTAAAATCTTTATTTATCAGTTTTTATACATACATATATATGTATTTAGGTATTTAGATTTTACTTTAACCCTTTCCGGTCAAATCCGTCCCTGATGAATATAAAAATGTTTCCTCTTAATTACAAGGTTCATAGAGCCTCATATTTAATACCAAAAGTAATAAAAAAATATTCAAAAGTTGTTTTGCGTAGCTATTAGGGCTACCTCAAATTTGTGCAATATATTGTACAAAAGTCCGCAAAGGAGTAAAAGCACTCAAGAAAACTCAATAAATATTTCACTAAGTTTGACGGAATAAAACTTTTATTTCATTGAAAATGAACTTAGGTATGTACAAAATAATGTATTTTACTGTAAATATGTGGAATGAATATTTTATATCTTTTTGAGTATCTTTAGTTAAAATTTGCATTAAAAAATTTTAAATTTTCTCCATGAGAAGAGAATTATATAAAGAAATTTTGAATAATTTCAGATACAATTACAATATAAAATACAAATGACCCGTTTTAATAAACCTTCCCGGTTTTTCTGCCTTCAGTAGATCAAGGAATCAAAAACCTACCCTTTACTGCAACAACAGCGCACAAGCTCTTCAAAAACCACGGCAAAAACCACCCTAATTGCCTGTTCAACTGCAACCTTTGCGGACGTTTGTACAATATATTGTACAAGACACTTACAACCTTTCAGTGTAAATGTACAATATATTGTAAATTTTGTTTTACCACTCGGGAAAAATATTTTAAATCATGATAGTTAAATTTTAGCATTTTTATATGATGAAATGCTTTTTATATTTCCATACTATTGATGTGCTTTTATTAGCTTTAGGTTTACTTGACTTTCACGTATTTTTTGTACAGTAAATTACCACAACTTGCGTGTCACTGGAATTTTATAAAATGGTTTATTTTTAAATTAAATTCTAAAAATATTTTTGAAACGTTTTCGATTTTGAAATTTACGTTAAGGTCGCAGTGCTCTATCCCCGACAATAATAATTCGGGACATTCCAAAACTTCATAAAGTTTGATTTGTTTTCAAAAATATTAATAAGATTTTTAGTAGCACGCTTCCAATGTTACAAAAAATTAAATGTACAATATATTGTACAAATACAGGGAAAGGGTTAAAATCGGTATGTACATACATACTAGGGCGGGTCAATTTGTATGGATTGATTTTTTCGACATTGTTCCTAGCATATTCGGATTCTTCATAAAATTCTAAGAAAAAAATTCCTCCAGACCATAGCTCTAAAGTCAATTTCGAGCCTGCGCATTTTTAAAAGAAGATATCTTATATACAAAAATGAATTGCTGTCCGTTAGCCTCGCTAAGACTCGAAAACGGCTTGACCGACTTGAATATTTTTATTTTTTTGGTTTGTTTTTTATAATATCCGGATGGTTAAAACGAGAAAAAATAGAGAGTTGCCACCTGTTTAAAAATTCAGTATAAGTAAATTAATGACATAAATTAGATATTGCAATATGGGTGTCAAAAGAAAGAGGTTATGAAGGCTTACAGGCGAAAATATTTTTCAGGGGGGTTGTCACCTGTTTCAAAATTTAATTAAAGTAAATTGGTAAGATAAATTAAATATTGCAATATGGGTATCAAAGTAAAAAGGTTTAAGAAGGCCTACTACTGAAAATATTTTTGAGTCGAGTTGCCACCAATTTCGAAAATTTAATTCAATAAAGTTAATAAGATAAGGTATGTATAATAATATAGGTGTCAAGCGAAAAGTACTTGAAAAATTATTGATTAAGAAATATTTTCTATAGGCCTGTCATCTACCTGAGCGGTAAAAACTAAAAGCCATACTCGCAATTATTATTCAAAGCTTTTGAGGCTCGCATCAATGTAGAATACTGTAACTCCGTCAAGTTAGTGTTTATTGATGGCAAACAAAGTACTATCATGTTTGGCAAAGATATCACCCCATCGAACAATGCACTAAGCCTCGATATAAAAAGAGAACAAAAGCCGAAGTTTTAGCCGAAGCAGTTCATACAAATGTTCCACAATTGAACTAACAAAAAAATATGGCCTACGACTAGGGCTGTGCGATTAATTGATTATTCAAAATTTTAATTAATCATAAAGTAAATAACTCAATTATTCCATTAATTGGGCATTATGATTACTCAAAAGTTCAGTTACTCGAGTAATCAAGATTTTGATTAACCAAAAACAAAAATATTTGAGTAATTTGCTTTATGATTAATCAACATTATGAATAAAATGAGTAATCAACACTTCAAAGTACTCTTTAAATACATACATATAAAGCAGTTGAAGTTCCTTGATACTTTGAAAAAAACGTTTCTGTTTTCAAAAATTAAAATGAAATACATACATACATACATATTTTTTTCATATACAGAACATAAAAAAGAAAAGAAGCATTTTCCAAAGCAAACTCTTTTAACGAGCAAAATTAATTTTTTTGAGTAGTCATATTTCAAGTAACTCGATTAATCATCGTTTTGAGTAATCAAAATCTTGATTACTCGAGTAATTGATTAACCGAATAACTGATTAACCAACTTGCTCGAGTAATCGAATAATCGCACAGCCCTACCTACGACTCTTTTATAGAAACTGTGGACACTGAAGTAAATTTTAAACAAAAAACAAAACCGACTTCAATTCTCATATACAAATTTAAGAGTACCGTTATTTTCTTTATGGCCCAATTATCGGATCTACATTCAGTTAGTAGGAGACTACCTCTGAGGAACCACCTTTCCTTTAAAAAAGAATTGAAAAAAAACGGATAACGTAGTCCAAAGTTATCCGGTAACATACATAAATATTGTAACGGGAGAAGTTACTGTATGTTTTTTTATATACAGTGTCGAACAAAAGTTTTGGCACAGTAAATTACACAATACAATATTTCCAAATTATTTTTCGAATCATAAATTTTGTTATGATTAACAATGTATTTATATTTTTTTTTGTTTCAGATCCTTTTTGCTTTCAACACAAGGTATCTTTTTTCTACTTTCTATTGTCATAGCCATAACTCCCTCTCTATTTTTACCAATCAATCAATCAATTTTATTATTTTTTTCGGCATTTTTCCTAAATACCAGTAGAGCTTTATAAAAATTGTATAACACCAAATGTTTATCAAGCTTGGGATTTTGTGTTATCCGGATAGGCTTATTAATTTAACCAGATAATATGTTTTCTTTATTAAGTTTACCCAGTTCCCATTTTAAACTGCTGCCTGTACTGTGTCAGCGGTTAAAACTTGTTAAATTTTTATTTAAAATTTGCGGTAAGGAATAAGCGAGTGGATGAAAAATATATAACGGTAAGAACGGCCCATATATATGTACAAATATATGGAAGAATACACATATGCGACGTCTCTAGCCATTGTGTGTCACTCCTTTAAATTATAGTTATTTTTTCTTATTGTTTTAAAAAAATAATGTTCGTAACACTTTAGTAAATATTAATACATATATTAACTTAGTATATATTAAAGACTAGAAGATGACCCGGTGAACTTCACTTCATCTATAATTTATCTGAATTTCACGTTGATCAATTATAACAAATCTTCAAAACGCAATACATTGAGATCACTAATACTGCCTGCTGTTATAGCTGATAAAAGATTTCACACCTATGAGATGTGCCACGCCCCTTTTTACAAACTCACTTATATACATATATTTTTCCATAAGCACCTACCATAGGTATCTGTACATTTCAAATTTCGAGTTCATGTGACTATAATTCCGAAGTTAGAGCTGATTAAAAAATTTCACTATGGGAGGTATTCCCCCATCCCCCTCACCCCTTGGCGAGTTCCAATTTTTTACCCTATTATAGGTCTAGGAGTCATGGCAATACATTGGCAAAATTTTATTTAATTCTGTCCATCCGTTTACGCTGCAACCTGGCACATACATACATAAATACTTCCACAAATATATAGTAGATTTGCTTTGAAGCGCCATATTGCGGTTCTTTAAATAAAAAATAGATATCAGAAATGAATTTTTCATAACACAAAACTCCGGAGCACAACTCTTTATTACAAAAAAACATATTCCAAACACTTTAGTAAATATTAATCTGATTATGGACTTAGTATTAATTAAAGATATTTTCTTTTTGTCAATGTGGCTTGTTAACATTTTATTTTTAATATTTTTAATGAGCTTTGTACCACGATTGTTTATTAGGAAAAATTGAAAAAGCAACAAAGTCTAAGCGGTAGAAGTTATAGCACTATTTCGGAGATCACCACATCTCCTCATCAGACTTCTTTTT